>NW_010194179.1:0-12671 GCF_000695765.1 Mesitornis unicolor | reverse complement strand
GAGCGAGGAGAAAATAACTTGTGCTCCAGACAAATTTTGAGGTTTGTTGCTTGAGAATTCATCTCCATTAAATGGATTTGAGAATTCATCTCCAATAAAAGTTGGAATTGCTAGAGGTTGAAAAGCAGAGCCGGGACTCCAGGTTAAGTATAAAAATTCCATAGCGCACATCAATTTATATTTGACCTGGACTCCTTCAGCACTTCTCTCTCAGCAGATTTATTGTGGTCTAACTATCTAATGCCTCCATGACTTGAGACAATCTCTATCACTATAGACTCTCATCCATGCCCCTGCAGGGCTGTATTTCTCATAGCCTTCAGGTGGCTCAGTGGATAACAGTGACCTTAGAAGCACTAATGGACACCCTGCAGCAGATTTCCCATGCGCATCATGCCACCTCTTCAGCAATGTGTCAGTAGAGCCATCAGGAAAATGTACAGACCCACTGTGTAGGTACAGTCTGCAAACATCTCTCTCCAAAAGATCCTACAGGCTGCCTTCTTCCATCAGCTTAGAGCGATGCATTATTAATGCCACCCTTCCCACTCGGGCAGTTTGCTGCAGTATAACACAGGTCATACACATGCTACACAAACTAGGATGGTGAAACCACCAAATTAGTAAGGGCCTCAAAAGGGAGCTTCAGCTAGTGCAGGTGTCCAGCTGGCAACAAATCCATTTTCCACCAAGTTTCAAAGACTAAGTTTTCACAGAATCATCTGAATATTTTCAAACCTTGGACATATATGGAAACTTCTACTGCTCTGGGCCTCAGCTGGAGCTCTTCCGTTCTCTCTCACTTTCTCTCTCAGGGATACCTAAGCTGACAAGTGGATGCCACATGCAGTCTTGTAGTAACCAGCTAGGTTATGCAGACTAAAGGCATAGCAGTGAAGTTCCCTACTAGATGCATAACTAACAGAAAGCACAAAATGGTCCATCAAAAAGGAACAGCACAAAAACTAAGTGACCTGGAAAGGCTAACTAACAGAAACAGAAAAATATGTAGCTGACCCACAGAAAAGGAAAAGATTATTGGAGTTCTCAGCTAGTAAGGGGTGATTGATCACGTAACTCTACTTTTGGCTTCAGCACTCACCAGCTGTGCAGTCTACTCCAAATTCATGAGTGCTTTTTCATATAAAAACAAACACTGATTACAGCACTTTTCTTTTTACCTACATGTGGTGGTCCAAAGTATACATACCACTCATCTTATTTCCATATATGACAACTTCACTGTGCAAAGTTCTCTCTCCTTTTTCAAACAAACTGCAGTTACTGTCCTAATAACTCTGCAGTTTGACACTTAGTTTAAAATAAGAACTGGAAGTGGCTATATTTAGAGAACACTCTGCTAGTGGTATAAATCCTCTCATGTTTCCACTTGAGCATACAAGAATATTCTTGGCCAGGAAAGAAATCCCTCTGCAAAAGGCCTTGTAAGAATTAAAATGCAAAGCAATGACTGTATAGGAACTAGTAAAGATTCATGTATTTGAAGTCCTCCTGCTTGTTACTAAACTTCGTCTAATCTCATACAAAGCAAGAGCTTAGATTAGCGTTGCCTAGCTATATGTATGCATATTTAAAATGTTACAAGTCGTCCTACTTAAAATGCTGTATGGAACAGCTTAAAATGAAGCATTCATATAGTGACATGGAAGTTTTCAAGGATATATATGAAGATGTTAATAACTAGTTTGCTCATAGTAAGTACTGTGAAGCTGAATATGCAACTGCAGATGGAGATGCTAAACAAGCCAGTATACTGACACAGACTTGTAAACAGACTATATTCTGCACACTGACAGATTTTATCATTGTTTGTGCACTGGATGTTATCATGTCCCCAAGGCATAGTGTCAAGGGAAAAGAATCAAGTAAATCTGGTTTTCTTAAACATATTTAATGTTGCTATATTGGGTATTCTTTAAAAATCCAGGTGACGAGATTGTTGTATTTGCAGTTTTCATTTGTGTATGCACATATACTAGCACTCAAGGCAGCCTTTACTTCTGTTTATGAGGACTTAGAAATTTAAACAATCAGACATTAATTTACATTTAGGAAAACCGTAACCATTGATCTACTGATTACTGGGAAGGCTCCAACTCTGTTCACAGCTATGGGAGGCTACTGCTATGTAAGTTATGGCTCAAAGCCTGAGCAATACTAAAAGCTCTTCATTTTCTTGCTCCCTGTATTGAGTAAATTTTCTACTGAACTCTAAAGAATTTCACCAATCTGTAGGGCCTTATAATGGAAAATCACTCAACATAGAGTAGAGGCAAGATATAAAACCAATGGCATTATTCCAGCTCTGCTACAAATACACTAGGGTATCAGGTAAGATTTTCTTGGGATGAAAAAGGTCTCAGTAAGATTGTGAAGCATAGCTTGACACATGGAAATGTGTCTACAAGTCTCTGGTCTTCTGTTTCCAGCCTCTACTTAGAGCCTGTAAGTTTTTGTGACTTCTTGCCTCAAGTGTGTACATGTTTAATGCAGGGAATACACTTCTCTGGACACTAAGCACCTGGCATGTGGAGAAAGGAGAGAAAAAGGGACTTGCTAAGAGCAGATAACAGTAATAAATACTGATAATGAACTGCATATCAGCTGGGGGATACATGGCTTGGGAGAATTAAGGCCTCTATTTCCCAAACGAGTGCAAGGCAGACAGCACAGACATCTATGTTTGTCACTTGCCTGAACCTATTCTGATGAGCTCAGAGCAACGCAGAGTCCATATCCATTCATGTATCTGCCTCCCCGCTGACTCCACTAAACAATGATGCCAGTTACTGTCAACTCTGTCGTATGGCCTTAAATGAACTCCACTCACTCTGGCTAAACAGCTGCAAGACTGTACTTTCAGTCAAGGAGGTTCATTTGCAGAATGATCTGCCAAGAGTGATTAGATAGAGCAGAACTATTTTGCTAAATCTTCCTCAGGATAACAACCCTGTGTAAAACAGTATACACCAAAGATAAGAAGTCTTCAAATAGAAATTCCTAAACCATAGGAAATTATGAAGAACAGACAAAATGCACAATTTCACAAAATGCATTATGCGTTATGCCTTTGCTTACCTGTTTCCTATGAAATCTTGCAGCCAAGAGCATTAGAAATCCTTGGCTACATGACAACCAAGTCCCAAAAATACCAGTAAGGAACAAGTTCTCCATATCCTGTTAACAACAATTAAGAGATCCTTCATCTAACAGGAGACCTACAAGTAAATAATTTATTCTCTGAGATTTCATATATACAAACACATAAATGGATTCAGACATGTACATATACATGTGACTATTCTGTTTAATTCTTACCTTAAAAAGTACCAAAAATTCTCATCTTTTCATTGTGGGTGGAGATCTCTCTGAAAGACCACTGCAGGGTTTTTCTTAGCTTTCAGTCAAAAACACGAAGATTATCCCATCATGAGGTCATCATGAAAGGGTCATCTGATCAAAACTCCCTGCTCAACCAGGGCCACCTAGACCCAGCTGCCCAGGACCATGTCCAGATGACTCTTCAGTATCTCCAAGGATGGAGACTCCACCACCTCTGAGCCACCTTCATGGGGAAAAAGTGTTTCCTGATGTTCAGACGGAACCTCCTCTGTTTCAGTTGCACCCATTGCCTCTGGTCTCATCACTGGTCACCACAGAAAAGAGCCTGGCTTAGACTTCTTTGCACCCTCACTTCAGGTATTTACATATATTTATATAAGTTCCCCCCTGAACCATCTCTTCTCCAGGCTGAACAGTCCCAGCTCTTGCAGCCTTTCCTCATAGGAGAGATGCTCCAGTCCCTTCACCATTTTCATGACCCTTTATTCAGCTCTCTCCAGTATGTCCATCTCTCTTGTACTGGAGAGACCAGAACTGGACATAAAACTTCAGATTGTCATCAGTGCTGAGTAGAGGGGAAGGATCACCTCTCTTGACCTGCTGGCAACACTTCTCCTAACGCAGACCAGGACACCATTATCTGCCCTTGATGCAAGGGCACATTGCTGGCTCATGGTCAGCTTGGTGTACACCAGAACGCCCAGGACATTTTCTGCGAAGCTGCTTTCTAAGTAGGCAGTCCCCAGCATAAGGTCCTGCACAGGGCTGTTGCTTCCCAGGTGCAGGACTTTGCATTTTTCCTTGTTGAACTTTGTGAAGTTCATTTCAGCCCATTTTTCCAGCCTGTTCAGGTATCTCTGGATGCCAACATGACCCTCCCTTGCATCAGTCACTCCTCTGAGTTTTTTATCATCATCAAACTTACTGAGGGAACTCTCTGCCCCGTTATTCAGATCATTAACGAGGACGTTGAACAGGACTGGACCCAGTATTAACCTCTAGGGTGTGCCACTAGTGACTGGCCTCCAACTACACTTTGTTCCAGGGATCACCACCCTTTGGGCTGGGCCAAACCACTCAGTCAGTTTTCAACCCTCACCTCACCTCTGCTCATCCAGCCCATACTTCATCAGCTTTTCTGTGAGGATCTTACAGGTATAGAAAGTCAGACAAACAAACAAGCAAAAAAGTAAAAACCCAAGCAGAACTTCCAGGTACGTAATATGTAAATAGATGCTAAAACTATTGAAAAAAACCTTTCAAATTAAGAAGCCCTCTTTCCTTGTTCTTCAGCTTCAATTTGCTTATAATGCTACAGCAGCTAAGTTTCCACTTAGTTCTCCAGCAAGAGAAGCCCAGACTTCATATTTCTAAACTGATTTCAGCTAAAGTGCCTTTATACACCAAAGAGGAAAGAGAGACAAGTTATTTTTTTCCCCTTTGAAAACAGATTTTAGGTATGCCTTCAGGTATTTCTACTGTCCACCTGCAGCACACATGCAGTGAGAGCAGCCATGTCACAGGACAGATCTGTTTCTGTATACCTTGGCTGCAACTTATGTTGCCATTCCCATCAGCAACATAAGCTGCCTTCCCAGAGTAACTGTAGCTCAAAGAATATGGTCTTGCAAATGTCAATAGTAATACAACCAATAATCACTGTTGCCTCAGAAAGATTTTTACAGAACACAATGGCTCCTTAGTTCTAACCTCCTTTATGAAAGAGACCGTGCCCCTTTCTCTAAAGGAAAATAAAACAGATATTATTGTCTTTTTCCTGTTGTATTTTCCCCCATTCAGATGTTCTAGATGAATTCTTTAGCATCCAACACTGTATTTATGTATTTATTCCCGAATGTGTATATGAACTTAAGCAAACCAAGTGATTTATGCACACAGAAAGCATATCAGAGGCAACTCAAAAAATCCAGATGCTATCCACAATTTTCTGGCTGAGGTGCTATTATACCCAGTCACTGCAGTAAGGCTGTGCCATCCAAGAGCTGCCAACATTCAGAACAGGAAATAAAGAGGGAAAAGTCAGAGTGAAAACTGTAGCTACCCAAGAAAGTCAGCATTATTGATTTCCAAATAAAATACCTCACAAACCAAATTATCATCACTCTGTTAAAAATAAATTAAAAATTAAAAAAAAAAAAAAAATTAAGGCAGAACTCATGGCTTTTCACTCTGAAAGGCTCAAGCGTGTTCTCCTGAGGGCAGGACTACTGACTGAAATCCTCAGGGATCTCGTGGTATGGCCCAAGAGCCACATGGACATAGAAAAGTATCTATTGCCCACTCATCCTTTCCACACTATTTCTTGGATATATCTTCTACCTGCCCCATGCATTGAAGAATCTGTGTTCCCCCATTATAGCCCCTGGACTTATGGCTCCCTTCCACCCTGCTGTTCTCAACCTATGCCCAGAAGAACTGATGATTCTTCTGCAAGGTAATGGAAAATAATTAGAGCACTTCAGTTTGCAACAGTGTAAAAAGCATGGAACACTCTCCCAAAGGACCCTCCAGTGCTCACAATCTTGCAGTACCCTTGAAGACCTTAGCTCAGAAGTGACTTTGCCTTACAGTTGCCTCTATGTATACGAGGCTAGCCTGGATTCTCACAGCCAGGCACCAACCTCATCATCTAACTTTGAAGTGAAGAAAGCACCATTAAAAGGATGTTTGCATCCTTTCTGTATTTCACAGTTCCCTGTTGCAGACAGAGTACTCATCCTACCTGCTGACACCAGCCTTCTTCATGTGGTTTCTCAAGCCATGTTTATGATAATTACTGAAAAGCAAAAATCCATGTTCCAGGCTGGGAGAAACATGGTTCAGCAAATGAAAAGCAAATATATAAAAGGAGACACGTGTTCATTGCAGGATCTACAAATAAGTCAGGGAGTGACACAGGACAATTTAGTTTATTCATCTATACATCAGCTAAGGGTTTCTACTGCAAGTAGAAAGTACTTTGTGGAGCACTTAGAGATTTATTGAAGAAAAGTATTTACATAGTTAATCTAAACTTTGTTCCTAGATACAATGCATTAAAGTATGATCTTTAATATTATTATCAGGAAACAAGGAAATATTCTGCTTAGTTACAGAGTAGGTAGGATTGTCTGGCTTCCTTACCCTCCAGCCATTTTTTTACTACAAACTGATCTACTCCAAAATTTAATGCAATAGCATTTCCCTAGACATCACTGTCACACAGAAGACTGCTTCAACCTTTGTTCAACCATGAGTGCTACAAGAGGCAACAGTCTAACAGTACTGATCAATTGCTATGATATAAAAAACAAAAAAAACCCCAAACAAAACCAAACAAAAAAACAGCAAAAATCTCAGAGAATCTGAAAGATGGAGAATTCTCTTCTTTGATACCTGTGCGTCTCACTATGGTTTTGTGTGCATCTGTAATCTGCCCTTCTCTTTCTGTAGCTTTTAACGCATTTTTAATACGAAACACAGTGTGTGCCCAGCAAATTTGAAGAAACTCATCAAGTCACAACAGAGCCTCTTTAAGCATTTTAATTATTTGCTAGTTCAAAACTATGAAGACTCTGTTTCCTAAAAGACTTTGGCTGATATTTCACATGGAAATCTAATTACCGTGATTCATGGATATTTTCATACAAGGCCTTGCAAGGTTTTCAGAACAGAGCAAAGTGTTCTTAGGATGTAGGTCATACTTTATCAGAGAATACATCTATTTAAAACAACGTTCAAAGTACACCAACACACTTACTCAGACGACTGGAGTTGTCTAGTATAGTGATCTTGGGCCACATTTGCCAAAAAAAATTGTGTTGGAGGAATTATGAGCTGAAGGCTCATATTGAGTGGCTGCTACACAGATGCAAAACTGCAGCATTTTGAAAGGTGACGTTGCAATGTAATTTTTAGTAAGTGTGGTTTACAGTGCTGTATCAATAGTACAGAATCATACAAGTTGCTCCACCCTACTAATGAGTAACAAACCTTGTTACTTGGAGGGAATCAGTTTTTCTCTGGGGTTACATGCAAGGGATTTGTTTGACTGAGATTATTTGGCCTCCATCACCACTCCCAAACACTTGTGCCTTCCTACAGTTTTTTTGGGTCTGTTGTTGTTGTTGGGTTTTTTCCAAATTCTAGTGATAAATTATCTATTTTCAGTTGTTTTCATGCAAAATAAAGTCCAGCCTATTGTCAGGAGTTGCAGGTATATTCAGTAAACATGAATTTTATAACAGTCATTCTCCACTTTTGTGGCCAGGCTAAAATAGCTTGTTGACTCTCTAAGCACTGAATCACTAACAGCTGTATGTGAAAATACACTTCTGAGAATGTTACTATCCTGTGGAGGAGGAGGAATGCTTTGAAACTCATCCCTCACACAGTGACTCACTGATAACAATTTGGGATTTGTTTGTTCTCCTGCTGCAAATGAAAAGCCAAGACTTACCAAAAGTGTCACGCACAGGCAGCTGCTGCTGAAGCCCTCTGTGAATGTAAAGTGCTCTTGGACATCTTTTTCTGCACAAGACCTGCCACTGAAGATGAGCAAAAAGTATACTAATAACCATAATTTGGGCATAGTTCAATAAAAATGCTATTGCCCAGAAGCCTAGGACTGAATTTATACCTGGACAAGCAAAATGTCAGATTTCTTACTGGTACCAGCAAGACAAGGGAGAGGCTGGAGCAAGACTGAATGCTATTCACACATGGTACTATTAAGCTGCTGTTGACAAACTGAACAAGAAAATGGCAAGAAGAAATGCATTGCTAACACAAGAGTAGTGGCTGAGTAGTCAAAGTGGAGTGTACAGGAGGAGTAAGAAGAACACAAGAGTTTAAGGGTACCAGAAGTATGTGAGAGTCAGTCTTTTTTTTTTTTTTCTCCTTGCAAGTGTCTAGGAAGGACAGTTGTCACTCCAAATGCAATTATTTTGGCCAGGAATACAAACATTTTAATTATCAGTTCAAGGCAAAACAGACCATGCACCACTTCTAATGGCTTATCCAGTCCATCAAATGGCATTAGGTGCAGAGATGCCCATGCTGCAGGCTTGGGAGACCCAAACTAATAAGCTCCCATAGGCAAGGTAGATCTATCAGTGGAAAACCTTGCCAGTCAAACAAGCATTGTGGCATGCCAGCCTGGTTTCTGCTGCAGCTATATACAAGCTGCTGCAAGTCTCCCTGATTTGCCCTCTACTTTTCTCCCAGTTACACAGTTATCACAAACATGTGAGACCACCTGTCTCATCTTTAGGTTGTACAAAGCCAGCAATGTTACACATTTTATTCATATTTTCAAATTGCTTAATTCCTATGTACAGGGAAGTACTGCGGACAGATGGAAAGAAAACTGAGTTTACATACGTGAGGTCTACATGGCTTTATTTATTGCTCTACTCAGGATTACTGTCAGTTACATAAAGCATACATTATTTATGGGACAACCAGATGATCAGGCCCAGTCAACATGGATTCAAAACTTCTACTCTGAAAGGGCTGGCAAAGACTGGAACAGGCTGCCCAGGGAAGCAGTTGAATCACCATCCTTGGATGCATTTAAAAGCTGTCCAGATATGGTGCTCAGGGACATGGTTTAGACATGAGCATGGTAGAGTTAGATAATGGTTGGACTTGATGATCTTAAAGGTCTTTTCCAACAACAACGGTTCTATGATTGTCCTTTACTTTAAAGTGTGAAAAAAGAAAGTAATCTTCTACTTGATGAAGAAGACCATTACACTTAGAAAGCATGGGTGCCCTCTGAAACAAATGCCCAGTTTAGTTAAACAAAATCTCGAGATTATTTGATGAAATCCTATTATACAGAGTTTGACTGCAGGTATTATAATTAACCAGGTCTTTCCCTTGCAACACATATACTGCTGACACAGAAGTATATTCCTGTGGAAACCAGCCACTAAACATGCAAAGCTTAATGCCCCAGCATAACTGGACATTAACTCATGCTAAATATACCTGTGGGTGTTAGTGGTAAGCAACATGGTAGCATTCTAGCTCTGCAACTATCTCTGAATAACACAGCAGTGATGAATATAGATCTGCTTTCTAAATTCCTCATCTATTAGTTGAGTCCAAGGAGTTTTATCTGTGTCTTACATTTCATACGTGGATTTTTAAAAATAAACTATCTGTTCAGAGGCATCATGAAGGCATGAATATTTATGGGAGCAAATAACTTAAAGCTTGCAGATCTTATCACTGATCCATTAATCATATAGAAATTCATCTGTTGCTCATCGGATTTCAGAAGCACGATTACATGATGATGCTGTTTTCCTGAGCAACTACATTACTGTTTCCTGTGTAGCTGGTATCCTATAAACACCCACTTCATGAAGCACATCACGTTTGCATGGGATTTCCCAGCTTACACGGAAAACAGGACTGACACACTAGGAAACATGCTGCCTCAAGCATGATGCTATATTTACCCAGCCTGGGCAATGACCTCAGCTGGGTGTGCTTCTCAGCCACAGGTAAGTTTGCAAGAAATTTACATCCTCAGCTGTTTCTGTGTCTTACTTTTTTCTTTGCATGGTGATTGTCTGCTAAAAAAACAATTATAATTCTAAAATGCAAACACCCAGTTAGCAAATGACTAACTCAAAAAGCTGGCAGTTAAAAAGAGCACTTTGATGATTATACTTGAAGGTCCTATTCCTGTGTTCAAAGCCATGTGAGAGAGCTTGAGGCTTACAGAGAGGTTTCAGTGAAGCAGAAGTTTATGGGAGCACAGGACAGATACTATGGTAAAATGCCTGATTTGGTTCATGTATAGGTGGTATCCTACAAACACCCACTTTGTTAGGCCCTGACTTGCCAGTCTTTAGTAAAGCAGTAAAGAATGAAACAGCTATCTGTTTTAGCATTGACTGTTTTGTTTCTATTTTGGTTTTGCACTTGACTAAAATAGGCTCTAAAATGCCAGTCAGTTACAGGTATCAAAACTTTGGATTAAAAAAAAAATCTTTTCAATTATAAAAATGGTAAAATTAAAGATACAAAAAATCTGTTATTCCAGAACTACCAGAATATTCAAGAAAAGCCAGAGACTTTTAAAAACACAGTTGAACCATAGAAACTTACCTATTCGAGTGGGAATGCACAGCTGTAAACGAAAGCAAAATTTAGCCTTACACTTCCTTTCTGTGCCTACCCCTTTGGAAGACATCAGCTTCCTTGGCAACCAGGCAAAAAACTTTCAAGTATGGAGTGGAAATTTCTGGGATTTTAGTTATATTTACATCATGTTGACAGTTTGGCACAGAACCACACTACTGAGAGATTTATAAGATGAAAGAACTTGCACTGCAAGTCAGATTACCCTTGTGAGAGATTTGCTGTACAAGCTTTGCTGTATATAACTCTATATTACAAACAATATTTTAAAATATTAAAATAATAAAACAACTTTGAAGCAATGCAAGGAAAAATGGAACAATTCAAAGCTAAGCTGCCACTCCCATCCTTAACTTCCCCTGTTGTCCCAGTAAATCACATGTACATACACTGACCTGCAAATGCCAGGGCCTGGTGCTACCAAAAGGAACATGGTTTTACTAGATTAAAAAAAGTAAAAGAGTATCTTGGAAAGTCTGGTTTTGCTCACGCGCTACATTGATTTGGATGAACTATTTTCAACTAGATTTAGTTACAATTCTATGAATGTATTTCTGAAGAGGTTAATACCTTGTGTGCCAAATGTTTGTGTGGAACAACTTACTATGATTAAATTACAGACTGCATAAAAAAGGTTTATAATGGGAATTCTGACAGAACTATGTCTATTAAGACAGCTGGTATACCACATATCCTCCCCAGTTCAGTTATACTTTAAAACAATGCCAGAAGCTGTGTGGCCACTGGTATGCTTATGGTCACATCGAAAAATCAATCTACAACCAAAATAGTGTTCCATGGGCCAAAAACAGAAGGTTGCTGCTGATACAAATCTCTGATCAGATTTCCCTGTTTCTTGAAGCACTGTAGCATGAATGTGCACAACATGGTGCACACCCAGGTATTACTCCCGGCATCTCACAGTCACTTGGAGCTGAATAAATACCACTACCATGTGGGTCCCCATTAATCACAAAGAGGAAGTGCTGCTTCCAGGACAGGATGCTTAAGGGAGCATGATGCTAAGAGACATAGCTGGGAAAGCAGAGAGGGCTACTAAATTTCCACTAGTGTCTTCAAAAATACAGGAAAGTCTACGTATATTTAAATAAGCAGATAAAGAGAAAAATAAATTATTTTAAACATGACATCTTCACAGTCTTTTCTAAGTTAGCACTCTTTGTACATTCTCAAACACTAATGATTAATCTAAAAATTAACAATTAAGGTGACTTACTTTGCATATGTGAGAACTGGGTATAAATAATAATAAAAAAGCTTCATTATCAAGCTGGAATGACAAAACTAGACCATTTTTGAATGCAGCGCTGATAAGAGGTAATGAGGGGTGTCTATCTCTTTTTATCTCCACTCACCTCTTCATTATTCTTGGCATCTGTTTTGGAGCTTAAAAACTTTGAAAACACATTGTCCCTTTTACTGTGTGAGCACAACTTTCACTTTATGAATGACATTGTGACCAAAACATAACCAAAACTAAATAATTGTATTACCCAGTTATAACCATGTTGTATTCATTTTTGTCTTTGGCTTGCTCATGTTGATTCTGTAAATTACAGTAAATTAATTACACTAAAAACTTATCAAGAGTTACATTTGCATAGAAACTCTGTACAGTGACTAAATTTTGTTCTCTCTTTCAACAGCAGTCAGTCTTAGTAAAGTCTAATGCAACTTACTGAAAGACTAACACTTCTAACACTTATCTTTCTCCTACTGTAGGTGCAATGAAATGGAAAAAGTCTTAATCGAACATGTTGTAAAGATAGTCTTCACAAAGATTGTCCCTGAGAATGCATCCACTTCTAGAGCAGAACTTAAAATACATTTAGAAAAAAAATAATAATGCAGCTTAATAGGAATTTGATAGATGTGTTCTTTTCTAGGAAGAGGATAAACTATCTACAGCAAATTTTATAAATGACACCTTTTCCCAACAGAAAGTGAAAGAAATAGGAGACAGGTTTCTACAGGAGGATACCTCAGAAACCTGCGGAGAGACCTGTGCCTGAGGGGGCAGGGGGAACGGACACCTCCCCGCAGCTCCTGCAGATCAGTTGTCAGCGGACCGACATCCGGAGACCCAGACTGCACACAGGGGCAGCCGACGGCGGCCGTTTCCCCAGGAG
>NW_010194178.1:43299-55790 GCF_000695765.1 Mesitornis unicolor | reverse complement strand
TTTTGATCCCTGATTTTATTATATAGAAACCTGTCTTCAAAACATTTGAGGAGTTGCTGGCCACAGTTACACAGTTTTGAACAAAGGCACACACAAAAATAAAATCGTTGACTCATCATTTTAAAATACAACTATGTTGTATTTTCTCTAACAGATGACAAAGTTCACACCAGGAAGTTAAAAAATCAGATTTTTCTTGGAAGGTAAAAAAATTAATAATCCACCAACAGCCCAACTTCCACCCAAAGCCAAAGCCCTAAAATGAACTACTGATGTCCTCCTTCCCCCACTGAAAGCTCTGTTCTCACTCCCCAGCGCACACGTTACTTCAAAATGAGGACAAACCCTCTCAAAGCTTTCCTGCCAAATCATATCATGTCTAGATCCTGTAAGATAAACCAGCAGTGAAGAGTGGGGGCCTTGGAATGATTCTTTCAGATTTTGGAAACTGTGGGCTATCAGGGAATCATGGTGGTTTAAAGACAACTCTGGAGATCAGCCAGTCTAACACCTGCGCTCAAAGGAGGGCCAACCAAACCAAGTCGCTCAGGGCTGTGTTCAGTCAGGTTGCAAATATTTCCATGAGCAGAGACTCCCAAACCTACTACATATTAAAAGGAACAGTTGGATCCTCTGCTGATGAGATCTGAGGTTTTGATAATATTAAATTGAGGTTAAATAGCAGTTTAAAAAATTATCAACATGTATAGATTTCAGAAACATTTAAAACCACCCCAGAATGGTGTTTGAGAAACAAATGAACATTTAAAACTTCAACACTTTGTTTTCAAAGACTGCTGCAGTGAACAGTCACTAAACAATCCTAGCTTCTTCAAATAATATAAGCAAAGAGAAAACCTGAAATTGTCTGGAAATTAAATGAATGGAAATGTGTGCCTGCTGATTCCTACAGTATCAGAGCAGGCCCACTTAATTTCAAGTGCCTGATATTAAATTTCTAAGACTGTGCTTGCAGTTGATAACTAACAGCTGTTACTCAAAAAAAAAAAACCCAAACAATTTGGGGATCAGAACTACAGAAGAAGAGACAACACAATATTAAAACAATAATTGTCCAGATGAGAACAAGGGTTTATCTGATAGAGTCCATGGCAGTGCGGCAGCAAAGAGCCCGGAGGCGCTCTGGCTGATGCAGACAACTCCTGCAGGGGGCTATGGAGAACATATGCCAGAGTGGGATATGCAGCACTCTTTAATACGGCAGAGCATCTTCTGCCCTCAAGCGCACGCTCAGCTCTGCTGGCTACTGTGGAAGGTGGCAGAGCCAAGCCTCGTCCTCTGCCTGCCCCGGTAGACAGGCCAGTGCTATCGCTGCCATCAGCATCGCTGCGGCCCCAAGCCAGAGCGGCACCAAGCTCACATTCACACACCAACACCATCACGTGCAACAACACAACCAAGATCCGCACGGGATCACTCCAGGGCTTTCATTGGGCACGTTGTTACGAGGCTGAGAGCATTTCCACTGTAAAGAAGGGGTAACAAGCTCCTCCTCCGCCATTAGTGTCAGATGGAAAAGAACAAGGCACAAACGTTAAACGTATTTTTCCCCAGAGAAATGCTAGGCTTCCAAGTCAAAGTCTAAATAAAGGTTCAATTCAGATCCAAATTCTATTAAGGAAATATAGATGTACATTTCAATATTAAGGGTTTAATTGCCACTTTCCTACACTTTTTTTTTTCTACTAATTTACACAGTAGTAGAAAGGAGACACTAATCCTAAGAAAACCATGTAAATACTCCTAAAATACTAATTCAAAAATTATTTTCTAAAGTTAACTGGAGACAGGTATGTTCAGAATTCTGTTCAAGAAGCTGAAACATTGTCTTAAAATATAAAGAAAATCTTACAATCTCTATTACCACAAACTGGCATGTTCTGGATTTGGGTTTAACCGATCAGTGAGAACCAGAACAAACACATCTCAGAATCTCCAAGTCTCAGCTTCCTCTGAAGTCCATAAAGGCTCACAACACCACTATCATCACAAGCACCATGTGATTTATGCGATTTAATTATATCAACTGTGGCACAGTAAAAAAGAACCCCCAAACTTTTATTTTGTCATTAAATCAGATGGAAACTAACTTACAAATGTTTTATAGATAAGGATTATACATGAACCTAAACCATACCCATGTATACCATTAAAATTTTGAAGAGACCTGTTTTAATCACTAAAGGTTTACACTTGTACCGAGTGCAAAACCTGGTATTTCAGATGACTCAAAGCCAATTTGCACAAAGCATCTCCCCCAAAGTTCACCGTACTAATTATAAGTTCTAGTTTATCAGAACTTACTAATAGCTACAAATTAGCTTGGCTTCATAATGCTGGTATTTAAGGTCAACCATAAAGTAATCAACTTATTACTTCCTACATGGCACTTTAAATAAAATATATTTACACAAACCATTATAACCAACATTTAATATGTATCTTTACTTTATAAAAAGCTGGAAGAAGCTCCCTACACACCATAAAATTGAAGAAAATCTGCTCTGAATTAGATGCCATGAGGTGGTTTTTTTTAATTATTTCTTGCATAGCACCAGAACAACCCCTTTATTCAAAATCCTACCTCAATTAGAAAACATTACTCCTGCTAATGTCAGATGCCCAGTAACCTACAACCTACTGTAACCACTTTATCAAGAAGAAGCCAGCAAAAGGAAAGATCATTTCCCCTGACTTGCTCTGTTAACAACGATCAGCAGCACAGCCTTTCCAGTGGGCAGAAACACCAAGAGGTCACCAGGCAGGTTCCATAAGGAGAAAGCTATGGCCAAGAGTGCACCAAAAGGCTGTGGACAAACAGGTAGAAGAGACAGCAGGGTGCTGGCAGAGCCAGCAAGGGCCTACAAGAGCAGGGGAAAACAAGAAGAATGGAGAAGAGGACAGCCCTAAGCATTCCTTTAGAAGTGTCTTTTTTGTCGTTGTAAGCTAAAGAAATTGGATATATTAAAAGGATACTATATCATTATTTCAAAATTATTTCATTTTAAAACATTCAAATTGACAATGTCTCTTTCTATTTACTCTTATAGCAGAAGATCGGAGCTAACGTTTCCTTCAGCAGAGAGATAATCACTGAGAAGTAACACAGGACTATCCAGTTTGATTTACTTAAATATGACAAACTAACTTCTAGAAAATAACTTCAATAGAAAAAAAATGACAGAGTAACTTTGAGTTGTGGTTTTACACTATGAGGAAAAATAGACCAGGAACAAGTAATAAATGCATCACTGATTTTACTGAAAGCCCACTTCCAAAGTATATTTACAGTACAACATTGTAACGCTGACAAGAGAATCACCCATGGAAGATGCATGTCTAAACTGTTTCCCTGAAACATTTATGTCAAATTCAAATGTCAAAATGTATTTTATCCAAATGTTAGTTCTAGTTCAACCCAATAAAAGAACTGAACAGGCAGCAGGCATGTTGCCTTAGCTGCCAAAGTTGTTTAACAAAATATAAAAACTAATTAGGTTTGAGAGAGAAGTTTATGTGAAAAGCTAACTTAATATTAGCAATAACTATAACTGCATATAGATGGACGTCTTCCCCCCACCTCCACGTTTTTTTATTTAGAAAGCTCCACAGACTGAGCTGGTTGCATAATATTTGCTGTTACATAAAATCATCTGATACAATTAGAAACTGTGGTATCACTTGCAGTTGCAATCAGGATTAAAGCGAAATTATTTCTCTGAGCAACAAATTTGCTTTTAGGAATGATGGGTGTTCGAAGGAAAGGAAGATAACTAATGTATAGAACTGCTAGACAGACATGATTACAACTGTACATGAAGCAACCAAAGCAACACGAATCTCCCAAAATTGAAAAGGAACAGGCAAACCAGCACCCCTCTCTCCTCTCTCCTCCACTTCCCCACTGTTCCCAGTCATTGCTGCCTGGTACTGAAGGAGGTGCTCCTCCATGTAGCTTTTTGCTGTCTCCTTTCAGACACACTCTCTTGCCTCCGTATCACCCACCATGACAAATGGATCATTTCTCCTTCCCTCCACTTACTCGTCATTGACAAAACTGCTGGGACCCAGTTATAGAAAGGAATTATCCTCAATAGGCACCTTCAGTTACAATCGTCTGACACTGCAGTCATCTAAATCTAATCCCTTTTCAAACTGAAATAACCTACTCAAAGGCCCTTTGAGACACACAGCATGCCAATATTCTCTGCCTCTCATGCCCTGAAAACATCAGAAGTATGTTGAACTATCTCCTGTTGCTGTGGCATCTTTCAGTGTCATTCACAAAGCTTTTAAGACTGTCACGCACTTTCTTGATAAGAAAAGTTAAGTAACTCCAGGCAAGCATAGCCCCCAGTTCCAGTATCACACAAAATTACTCCAAGTGAAGGTGAAATACAGGGAGCACTCACTCCTGCACTGCCAAGAGCCACTAAGAGCCAATAGTCTGAAATCAGGGATAGAAATGATGATCTTATATAAACGACTAGAGGAAAAGAGCCCTTGCTTCACTGACACACATGTTGTATTTGCTTCTCAGTCCTGGAAGATTCTCAGGCTATCAGACACCTACAAGTTATTAACATTTAATTTTCAAAATTCCGTAAAATCCAAGCCATTTAGCATTTTTATTTTTGTAAAACCAAGATTTGTAATAGTTGCTCTCCTGGTAACTAGAGGAATTTGTAAGCAGTTTTATAAGTGGCAGTTTCCTGAGGTTTACTACCCAAAACAAATCTGAGCGTATTTTCAGAGGGATATTTCTGTCCAAACTTTGGATCTGCCCACAAAATCTCATTTTTATCAGATCTCAACAGTACTGATACTTTAAAGAATAAAGAACCTTCTCCTCACTAATTGCAGTATTTTTCCATATGCTCACTCCGTCAATTTCTTAAACATTTCTAATTGTTATTTAGAAATACATGCAATCCACACATACATACTTTCTAACAGACAAAGAATGAAGAACTTTATCCCAAAGGTAACTCTGCCAGTTAAAAGCCACTGAAATTAAGGTATTTAACTCAGAATGTTAGACAGCCTGATGTAATCTAACCACCTAACCTAAGCCTCTGCTATCAACATCAACAATAATAGCACAGTTTAAGTTCAAATAAATAAATAAATAAATCTGTATATCACATCTCAGAACAGTAAAGGAAGCTCAGTAAGAGCTGAAATGCAGAACACCGAATGTGGTTTCACAAATGAGTAGGTATGAAGTTTGGCAGAATCTCAACTTAAAAACATATTACCAGCAACCTCACACAAATGGAAAAACGCTTACTTCTCCATTAGGTTCCTAGAGAATGTCTACTTGAAGACAAAACACTACCCAAATGTACAGCCAGGTCAAGCTGTGCAATAGGACTTGGTCTTAGTACCTCAGAAATCAGAGGATACATCTTGTATTTATGTCATTTTAATATGGAAGCTCTCAGTGCTAATCACACTCTATGTTTGGATGCTTTCACTTAAAGAAGGACAGGGAGTTGCTTGAAGGAGTCCAGCACAGGGCCACAAGGATGATGGAGGGAGTGGAGCATCTCCCTTATGAGGAAAGGCTGAGGGAGTTGGGTCTCTTTAGTTTGCAGAAGAGGAGACTGAGGGGAGACCTCATTCATGTTTATAAATATTGAAAGGGTGAGTGTCATGAGGATGGAGCCAGGCTCTTCTCAGTGACAAACAATGATAAGACAAGGGGTAACGGACACAAACTGGAACACAGGAGGTTCCACTTAAATTTGAGAAGAAACTTCTTCTCAGTGAGGGTGACAGAGCACTGGAACAGGCTACCCAGAGAGGTTGTGGAGTCTCCTTCTCTGGAGACATTCAAAACCCACCTGGACGCCTTCCTGTGTAACCTCATCTAGGTGTTCCTGCTCCGGCAGAGGGACTGGACTAGATGATCTTTTGAGGTCCCTTCCAACCCCTAACGTTCTGTGATTCTGTGAAATTAACTCCTGACAGAATTCCACAAGTAATTCCTGCTGGGGCTTCTTTTACATAGTGAGGAGCCTCAATGAATTTTCCCAATCTTTACTAGTGAAAGTTTACCAATTAACACAGCTATTTCATGACAAAGTCACTTAAAACACAAACATATGTTTCTGATGCCTCAAGTACAAAGAGGATAAAAGAGCAATATCCCAAATACCACAAGCATTACGTATTTTAGAAAGGCAATACTGACACAATAAATTAACATTTTAATGGTTCAAATTTACATTCACTTCTCAGTATCAAAGATTTGGTTAGCACGGCAATACCATACTAGTGTGGAGCCATGCTATTTCATCTCAGGCAGCGGGTAAAGGCTAGCAGTGTAAAATGCACTGACATGGGAAACATGAATCACACTGCCAGCTTCTGTAATCGAAGTTCTGCAAATACAAATGAGAGAAAGGATTTCCTACGTGCAATTTCACCTATTTTAAATATGAAGTTTCTGGGTCCTTTTATTTTTTGTTATTTTCAGGTCCAAATCCAGTGCTTTTCAACCTGTGGTTCACAGCCTTCTTCCAAGGAGTTCACAAAGGACACAGAAGAAACCAGTCCACTATCAGTAGGCTTACGGTCTTTGGAGTGACTTCTACACTGCCACCAGCAGTTTTTCAATGTTCTGCGAGTCCAAAATGCATCAAAGATCCACCATCATTCAGCTTAGTCACTATCTAACCTCTCTCAGCTTCTGCTTTAACAGGTAACATCCAAATCTGATTACATTTAATTTCCACTTCAAGAAAAATAGGTGACCACACCTGTCATTACTTGAAAGAAAAAACAACTGTCATAAAACTACAGAGACACTGAAGCATACACACTCATTTTGGAAGCTCTTAAAACAGTGCTGCTGTAGCTTGCCTGGAAACCTAAGCTTTTCAGGTTTGTTTGAGATCAGTATCAATACCAAGTTTGGAACATTTAAGGCTCACACCATTAATTCTTCACAATCCTTGCTGCATAGGGAGGATGACTCCTTTCCTTCACATGATGACCCACAGTAAATGACCAAAACTTAACATTCTAAGTCTAATAAATAGACAGTATATAAAGCATACTCTGGAGTTACATGAAACAAGCATACTTCAGCTCACTCCAGCTAAAAAAAGAATAATAAAGGTAGTATTAAGAAGAGACTCATAGATGCAGCTGTTGAGAGTCTGTCTCCAATACCCACTGTGAGAAGCAGTAACATGTCATTAGGTCACATTTTTCAGCTCAAGTCCAAACCTCATTTTTAAGTTTGGACTGTACACCATCCATTCACACTCACTAATAACCAGGGGAGGGAACAGAAGAGGAGGTGGAATCTGCCGCATTGAAAAGACAAGGGACGCACAGCTCCAATGAGGTCAAAGATGTAGGAAGTTCCCAGACTGTACTTTAGAATCTCTGTCTTGATCCCTGACTGCACCTTCCTCCTCTCTGCACCGCTTCCTTCACCAGCAACTCCATTCCTCGTGCTTCTTGCATCCCTCAAGCCATCCCTAAACCTTGGTCTCCACTCGGACACCTCTTAACAGACGGCTCCCCAACTTCTCCTGCCAAGAAGCACAAGATGGCACGCACAGTGCAGAGACCTGCATGCAACCTTTCAGACAGACGACGACTTGAAAATTTTATCCTTTGAGACATCGAGCAATGCTCCAAACATCACACAAGGGAGCCAGCAGCTATCGCAAGGAAGAATGGTTTGGTGACCCTTCAGAGAAAGAAGGATGTCAGACCAAATAAAAACACTGGCTCCAGGAGAAGTGGGCATGTCATAGTTGAAATTGAATTGATAAAAATCTTGTGGTGTTAACCAAGTGGCACAGAAAAACTTTAAATTCTGTGGGCACATTAAACAATAATGTAAATAATTTCAGTCTGAAATAAAAAGCTTATTTTTACCCTGTTAGGTACCTCACCCACTAAAAATTACCAAGCATTCAAATAAACTAGTTTTGATACACTGCAGCTATCTAGCAAATTTAAGATCTAGTCATCCATTTTTCTTTAAAACTATTAAATTCTTCTTCATTTCTGAGCTTTGGTTGTAGCCTTGATATGAGACTTCAGGTCAGAGTAATTTTCATTGCTATCATAGAAAGCTCTTAGGAAAGGAGATTGCATTGGAAGCACTGATCAGCACACAATGTTAAGTGATAAAAATAGTACTTTAAAAGATTTCTACTACTGACTCAAGCACAGCCCCCCACCAAAAAAAAAAAATCCCCTGCTCACAGCATAGTTTTTGTAGTTCTATGCTGAACATTAAAATCATTGCTTCACATATTTGTTATAACTCTGATTTCATTTTAAGTGAGTTTTAGGAACAAGACACCCAGTCTTGTTCTCTCAATGTACCCCATGCAATGCACATTCCAAAACTGCTCCCAGAGGAGCTGACAAGCCCACTCTATGCAGAAACAGTAGCACTGGCTCACTGCATATCCTTTGGTGGCATCTCTCAATAATCTTGTACTTTTCCAAAATTTTCTTGGGTTTTTGTTTGTAAATATATTTGGATGGTTCTACCTCTTCACCTGATTTCTGTTCAGCAGATGTCTTCTAACTGATTATCTTAAAAAATTGATGTTTTATTAATCTAAAAGTAACAATGATCTATGAGGAACAGCCTGAGTACTGCTCAGCAGAGAACATAAAATGGAAAACAGAGAAGTTATTTTGCAATCCTAAATATGACAAATTACTTCTCTGTTACAAAACAAATTAGGAGGAGAGCAAATATTGTGATAATGTCTCACATTTATTAGCTGATTTGCAAGAGCATATTTGAGATCAGCACAGCTCTAATTAGAGTATGAAAAGTTGCTCTTGAACACATTGTCAGATGCTTAATGGCTTTTCATCCTAAAATCTTCCCTAATTTTACAGAAGTTATTTGGTATTTGTTTGTTTTTTCTTTAAAGGTCTGAAGAGACCTTTAAAACACTGAGAAAACCTAACTTTTAAAATCACTGCTTGATATTACTGTTACTATGATTTTCTCCTGGAATGAGAAAACATAGAAGGCAAAGTCATTCATGCAACTTCCCTTCTCCCCCAAGACTCTCTTACCGTAGATTGCCCTGGACCCAAGTCAAATAACATGTTCTAGTGTTCTGGAAAAAACTGACTTTTTCCTCAAGATTAAGATTTCTTTCACTAGTTACATTTACTTCCTGACCCCCTGCCTTCAAATTGCTAATGTCTAGACTCCACATATATCTTACTCTTTTTCTTAACTTAAAGGAATTAATAACCTCTTTAACTACATTGACGTATTCCCAATTAGTTCCTGTTCTCATCTTAAGAACTGTGAAGTTATTGCTCTGAAACAGAAATCAAAGATGGCATTCCATAATTACGTCAAGTGTATCGTTTACAAAGTTTGTTTTAAAAAGTTTTGAAATCATGCTGTACAAGCCTGAAATTATCATCTCCTATTTCACTTGTCTCACTGTATCTTCCCTGTTTACCCATTTCTCTTCATCCCCTTGGAAAAACACGACTCGAGATGGCACTGCTGTCTGTAGAAAACTTTTAAAGTAAGCAACACAGCGGGGGCAGTGGGGAATCTTTGCTTTCTTGGACTGTTTCAAAATGCAAGACGACTTCTGAACTTTTGAATACAGTATGGATTCAAGTCAACGTAGATACCAGTCTGTAGACGCACCAGTAACTCACATCAGATACTATTTTGAATGCTGACACTTATTACAGTTCATGTTGTCTTAAACGAATAGCTAATTACTACCTAAAGTTATGAATAATCAAGAGTCACAGGAAGAAGTCTCTACGCTGAATGAGGTTCCAATTTACAGGATTGTATCCTGTAAATATAAATAGAGAATTATTTTTCATTTGAAGTGTGCATGATTATGAGTTCTCACTCAGCTGTGATAAACAAATCACAACAGAAAGTGACTTTTAAGTGAGGGATAGAAGACAGTTTGGTTGGAAATCTCTACAAATTAACATGTTTTCGTTGACTATGTCCTCTTTACACACATTTTAAACCTGTTTGTTCCTCAAATTATTTCTTCATTCTTTAGGACTTCTCATGACTCCAATAGAGCTTGAAAGAGATGAAAGCTGAACAAAGGTTCTTCAGTGTACGTTTCAGATGTGTGCATTGTTTCTGACAAATATGCATTCCTTCTGCCAAAACTTTCCACGCTACCTTCTACTTTCTGTATCAGACATTTAATGACCTAAGGCGTGTAGGTGTGCATACATAAATGTGTCATCAATAGAGTTATATAGCTTAAGAGACAAAAATAACAACTTAAAGAAAATATAACCAAAAAGAAATAGGAATAAAGTTTCCCATATCACTACCCCTCTTTGTACTCTCAACAGACTTGAAACAACTGCATTAATGCAGCAAGCAATAGCTTGTAAAAGGATGCAAACCAGCTGAAACATTTGACAGACAGCGTTAAATACCAGAGGATTCATATCAACCACTTTATTTGTAAAGGTGCTTTGATGTTGGCTATCTTTCATGTACCTCTTTCATGGCACATTAATAAGGAAAACTGAGATGGGGTAAATTAAGTCCCAAGGTCATATCTAGAGTTACAGCACTGTGGGTACCTGATGAAATACGGATTAATGCTGCATGAGCACTGAATAAATAAAACCACTTCTGTTAACCACTCCAACAAGTTTTACAAGTAGTTCTGAACTTTATTCGGCAATGAGACTTCAGACATCTTAATCCCCCCCACACTGCTTTGAAACCTAATTATCATAATGTGAACCCGAATGTTAGGGTCCCTTTCAAACTGCGAGTCCTACAAAGCAGAAAAGTAATGGGAATTAAGCTAGTGTAACATTAGAAATGTAGAGGCATGGAACTTGAAAGTGGTATTTGTTAAAGCTGAGAGAGTATAACAGATACTCAACAACATAAAACACACGTTTAAATTGAAAAGGATATTTAAAGCATGTGCAGACACCTATAAAATACAAGCGGACCTAAAAATCCTGTAGAACAAACATTTCCAAATCAATTTTTTTGCCACCAAGGTTCAACTTCAAAAGGTATTAAACAGTCCTATTCTACCTTAGCAGAATATTTCTAAGTATTCTAAAGTAGACAATTTAAACATTAAAGAAAACCCAATGAGAACTTTACAAGACATTACAACTTTCCCCCATTTGTCACAGTGCAGAAGTGTTTGAACTTGAACAGCAGTAAATGATTAATTACACTGCTTATAAAACCTCAAGAGCAAGAAAATTTTTTGCTTAAAGTGGTAGAAAAAGATTTTGTATCAAGTTTAAAACCAAGTACAACAGAAAACAAACACCAAGCCACCTAAAAATAACAACAAAAAATACTCTTGCCTTGTTGCATTCTTTACTGCTTGTTGAAAATAATTAACAATTCATGACACCTATCAAGCTCTCTTTTAAATATGAGCTGAAATATTTTATTCTGAGTGTGCTTTAATGTAACAAGCACATAAAAAAGCCAGACCAATAAAAATGTTTGTATTGTCACAATAGAAACACTGAGGCTGAAAGAAAAATTGCAATTCTATTTTTCAAATATGGTGATTGTTTGTGTTGTCCTGCTCTAGCATAGTTCACCTGTCATGATAGCTTTCATTTCCAAGATGCCTACAACCGACAGCAATCAGAGAAAAACAGTTGCCATGACTGAAATACAGAATGAGATTCCTGAAATATTTTTCAAGATTTTAATTTAATCCAAAAAGCCCAATGAAATCCTAAAAGTTCATCATGAGCCATGTTAATGCTGAACACACTGTTGTTTCATTTACATTTCTGGTCCTGTTAAAACAAATATATTTGTCTAAAACAGAACATCTGTTTCAGTTATAATACAATGTATCTTTGGCAAGAATTCACAATAGAACTAACATAAATAATCAGGAATATTTATTGAACCTTGTAACAAAAACTGATTTGTAACAAAAAACCTGCAGACTAGATATGACTGTCTCTGGGCGCTAGCCCAGTCCTAATCTAAGTCAATAAACATAGCTCTAAAAGGGAAACTACATTAAAAAAAAAAAAATCAGTCCTGCAGTTGTTTAGGTTGGATGTAGGTATCTGAAAGCATGTTGGTTACAAAAATAGTGAAAAATATTTGCTTTAAATCAAACACTGTCAAACTGAGTCCAGACAGGTTTTAAATCCACATGAAAAATCATGCTATATGCCTTGTTTTCTACTACTGTCTTCACTGATTTGTCTTCTCTTTGGAAGACTTCAGTAGAACTGTACGGAGTTTGTACTTGCCACTGCTGAGGATTTGTGATTTTAATTGATTGCTTTCCATATATTTATTAGTGCTAACAGAGACGAAGCATTCATCAAAGTAATGTTTTTGAGAGAAACTGAAACAAAGAAAGTTATTTTCTTAGTCTTTTGATACTGATACAACTGAAATATTTTAAAGTGAGAATCAGTAAATGTGATTCTTGCCACACAACTAAAAAAAG
>NW_010194178.1:0-43268 GCF_000695765.1 Mesitornis unicolor | reverse complement strand
AAAGAGTGTTCTCATTTAAAGCTGTAGTTAAGTGCATGCTACAGTCAGATACTGAAGCCAAGCAATAACTTCATGCACAATTCTGAAATTATTGCACAGGACTTCACTAGTAGAGAGACTACTTCAGCACATACATGCAATCAATTAAGTGTTCAGCTGGTTATTATCATTATGCTTCATTACAGTGCATCCCTGTCCATATTATTTGTGCATGCATCAACTGCACACACTTCCTTTCTAAAGTTACAGACTTATTACCCTGAAATGCATGATCCAAGTATCATATGATGAACTGGACATAAAAGTATGAACAGGTTTTTACTGTTTTACAATAATTTCTCATCCTGTTCTCCATTTCTAACAAAAAAAAATTAATTAGCATCTATTCCAAGCTTTATTTGCCAAGAAAGCCAAAGTCTGTAGTGTCTCTCTATCAGCCGCTTTTCTGAATGACTGCTTAAGAAGTTGATTGGGATTTTGGTTTTAAAGCACTATAAAACAATCCAAACTCATCTGCCAAGCCACTTTACATTTGGACATTTCCTTTAAAGAAAAGGTTTGTAAACACAAATACAACTGGCAATTCTCTGAAACTTGCACACAGCAGTGATCTGAGTTCTGTTTTGCTGGGCAAGGATTTCCACCTTCATGCAGCTCAGGGCATCACTAGGAGAGGCTGAATGCTTGAAAAAGGAGATCATGTTAGATGCAACTGACTCATTCTGCTACAGTTTAAGTACCGGATAGTTTTTGTTCTCATCTTTTTTGTTTGGTTTGGTTTTTG
Organism: Mesitornis unicolor; assembly: GCF_000695765.1. Taxonomy (NCBI): domain Eukaryota; kingdom Metazoa; phylum Chordata; class Aves; order Mesitornithiformes; family Mesitornithidae; genus Mesitornis; species Mesitornis unicolor. The sequence continues at coordinate 42,484 of NW_010194178.1, read as the reverse complement.
GTTTGTTTTTACAGTTCAAACACTAAAGTGATTTGTAAATCCATTTTTTTTACTTAAAACTGCAACCTGCTGAAGCAGATCTTCTTAAAAAATTGTTCCAACATTACTTAAAATTGTTTCTTAGAGGTTTCAACTGAAACACGGTTTATACCATACCATAGGTTTCCACAGAACTGATTAGAGGTCTGTATTCAGCCCATGTACACACAAAGCTCTCGTTTTCCCCTGTCATAATAAAACACCAAGTGAAGACTTTGTACATGGAAACAGAAAACTCTTCTTGTGATCTGAGTGTGTGTGCTCTGGGGGTGAGCAGAGCACATTCTTCCAAGCCATCATTCACAGTTCCCTCAAGAGGTGTAACAGTTTTCACAGTGTATGCCTACTCTCACCTACTGCTCAAATTATAATTCTGTACAAATTGCTCTTCGTTTAGCAAGTATCACTTACATTTTTTTAACTCAGACTGATACAAATTCCAAGCATTTTGCTGGATTATGAGGAGGCAGGGGTGGATGTATGGACTCATCATTTTTTTCTGTTACTAAGAAATACCAAGGAGATTAAGGAGAAAGTTTTGTGGAACTAGAAAGCAGGGTGGCTACCTTGCAGCATTCAGCAGCATGGCCAGGAAACCCCAGCACTGGAAAATGTCATGAGATGCACATGCAACTAGATGAGCAGAAAAGGCAACATAGGAACCGCAACCTTCAAGAAAAACAGTCCAGACTGTCAAAATGTGAAGAGAGACACAAGGACTACAAGTCCAGCTTACTTGTAAACCCACAGACATAAATACACACATAAACAGCAGTCCACGAAGTTCAACAGCATCACATATGTCAACTATAGCATGCAGTACAAAAGAAAAAAATTACATTCCTCTGATTTTTATTTTAATATGCAGTACCTCAGTGTTCAGCATACAAATTCTGAAGTAGGGACTAGTTTTCATCAGCACAAGAAAAGCATATAAATATACACTGAAAACAAAAATGGCTGTGGTCATACTGATTTTCACTTGCAGGAATTAATCTTGCAGGTTAAACTACTACTTTTATGTATTTTTCCTATAAATATCACAAGTTTCAGAAAAAGCGGAAGGTTATAAGATTATCTGTCACTACTATAAAAAGCAACCAGTTTGATAAAGTCTTACGGCTTTTATTCTAATTCCTATTTCACAAGAGCTTTTATCAGTTCCAAGAACTTGGTAGCTCTATTGGCCCCAAATAAACTGCAATACCAGTAATTATTTTGCAAATTCTATAGTGTTGAACTAATTTTATGAGTGTGAACAGGGAGAAAAAGAGTAGAACACAGCGAGAAAACCATCTGCCACAGTATTATATAAATAAATTATTCTCTAAAAACTAGTCATGTATGTTTTGTAGCATATGATCAATAAATACAATCACTGTTACTCTTTCAGAAAAAGTGCTTATGCCAACGTACTGGATTTTTAAACTATATGAAGTGAACAACAGTGAAATTAAACATTTGCCAAAAATCACACAGTCTGAAGTGTTTTCCATTCTCTACTGTCATTAAAAATCCACTGATTTTGAGTTGGATTCAGGAAAGAGGATGCCTATTTTTTCAGAAGCTTGAAAAGCCTCCTTCCTTTGCAAACACAATCAGAAAAACCCTACTATGCCTCCTGAAATAAAATGTAGATTTAAGGATCAGATCTTACTCCAAACTTATTTGGAAATAAAGAACAAGAGCAATTAAACGATAGCATAAGTTAGTAGAAATAATACATTTGTTGAACATCTCTGTAAGAAAACTTCCTAATCTATAGAGAAAAAGCTCCATTAAATGCATATAGCAGTTGAAACAGAGAAAGGCCATAACTTTTTCAGAAATTTAGATAACTTATTTCAGTATGTTAAGGCAGTGAAAAGTAAATACTGCTGTTGAACTTCAGCACAAAAGATAATCCAAGGTAAACGACCAAAAATTCTTAAAAAAAGGTGATAATTAAAAAAAAATAAGAGCAGTTTTGCATGGGAGAAAAGAAAGTGATATAGTACAGTTTCCATCCAAATCAACAGCAGAATAATTTAGTTTGAGTTCAACAAACTAGTGGGCAAAATCTGAAGTCTGAGGAGGATAAATACAAAATATTTCCTTCCAGACCATTTAATACTCATAGGATTAGCAAGCATTCTATACCACAGTCAGACAACACAAGCTCTATAATTTGCATTTAAACCTCATTTATTAAGAAATAAACACACAATGCCAAACAGGTCCTTGGCTGTTTGAGCTGCTATTCTCACAAACTTTGTTACAATGGTAATACCATCAGAGTGAACCTCAGGAAGAGAAAACAAAATGTTTCAGTGAGTCCCTCTCACTGACTCAGGAGAGCTACTTTCATGCTCCCTAGAGCTATGGCCATTTTCCTTTTGGCTAGAAGGATGAGTCAAACTTTACTCAAATAAAGGCAACAGAAATGAGTCAAAGACAGACAAGGCAACAAAAAGAAACACATCAAAAAATTACATTTAAAACTTTAAATTAAAATATGCTGAACAGATTAATATCCTCTCAAGCAAAGAGATCTTACCAGTAAACAACATCCAGTGGTGCAAAATATTTCTTCATAATTAAGTTAGCAAAGTAAGCTTCTGTTTCTCTGCAGGCTGTGCCATTGCCAATCACAACAGTGCTACAGCTTTGCACAGGGTAAAAACAAAAAACAATTATTATTCTTTTGAACTTTTTAATACATAGCATTCAATACACAACAATGACCAATACATCTTATTTTATATAACACAAAGCCCTGACTTAATGAGAACATATTCCTAGTAATATTACATTGTGTTTAACAGATTTTCAATGTGACATATCAAGAGATGAATCAAATTTTTCACTCATTTGTAATGGAATTGAACAGTGGTAATATCTGCAGAAAATTAAAAAAAATGGTACTTCATATTAAAAAAAATTAATGTTATTTACAGTCTTCAAACCTGTTTTACCTCCTATTTCCCTCGTCTGTTATGAGTCATGAAAAAGGGCAGAAGCCCAAGCAATCAGAATCTTAATTCCTTAATGGGAACATCATAGTTTGCAACAGCTTGCAAGGTCATTGCCTCTGACTGGCCCCACCAGAGCCAGTCAGCCATCAAATCACCTTGTTTAGAGCAAATCTAATGCTTAAAGAAACTGGACTGTATGCTGTGGCAGCTCAGCAGCTGACTCAGTGGACCAGATGTCTGTCCACAGGGGATCCTAAAACAGTTGGATACAATAACCCTTTAACCATGCTGCTCCTGTTTGCAAGTCTGTCTGGAGATCTATCTGAGCAGGATTTCCTTTGCTTAGTAAAAAACTCTTACAAAGACTATAAATGTGGCTTTTGGAACAGGGAAAGATCAATGAGTGGTTTAGGGGTTGTGAGGGGTAGGAAAAGTGAGGCTAAACTTATTCCTTAGCTGAATGTTAATTTCTATTCCTAAAAATAAATAGATTGACAGAGCTTTATGAGGATATATTCGGAGCATGCAGCCTTAGTCATAGCTATGGCTTGATTTCATATGCTTCTAACATATACATAGCATAAAAGCATGTATAAGAAAGAAAAAAATAAAAGTAAGCTCCAAACTACAGAAAAAATAATAATTCCAGTGAAATCATTAGAACTCTTATTCCAACCAAAAGCAAGTATTTATATAGTGAAGAATTTCATTACATTTGGTAAGAAAGAGTAATAAATGGAAATTCCTTTAGCATACTTGTACTGTAGCAGAAGCCGTTTTATCTTCTCAGCTTCATTAAATCCTTGACCAGAATGCAGGTAAACAACATCAGTATGGAGTATCTGACCTACAACAATGAAAGGCAAAGTCACTTGGTAAAAAACACAAAGATCTAAAAGCTATATCCTGTGGAACTACTAAAATGAATTTGACAATTAACTAAGAAAGCTTCTTAATAAGCCATCTCTCTCTTTTATTTTTGCATCCAATTAGAAGAAATGTATGGTAGGCAGAGAATTAAAATGCTTTGGGTGCCAAAGCAAAATGAGTTGATACATTTTCTAGTTCCCTGAGGACATATCCACATAAAAAATAATGAGCAACCAGTCATATTAAGCAAATAAAGTGTATTGTATTATCAAAGAGAAAACCAGCAATTCACTGCAAAAGATGTATTGCTCTAGTGTAGTACATTTTACAGATCCAGTAGAGACAAAAATTAGGAATGTAGTCTCAGGACTCGCAGTGCAGGAGCTCTAGAAATCCAATGCCAGCTCTCGCCGTCACATCTATCACATTTGTAAATAACTGTATAAACTGACACTGATATCTTATAGTGCAATGCAAGCTATTAACACTTATCTTGCACATTAATTGCCATTTTAACATGTGTCAAGAACCCACCTTTCCTTACGCCCACCCTGAGCGGATATATTCTTAGACAAAAAGCCATGAGAAAATAAAAGGAAAACAAGCCATTTTCTCATGGGCCTAAAGAGGTATGTTTCCCCAGATCAGACTAGGATGAACTGGAGAGGTTCTGTTATATATTTGTCTAAAAATTAAACTAAAAAGTTCTGCAAATACAATGTTTCTGATTTCTCACATTAACATACATGTGACTACAGAAAAAGGGCTGATAAAGCGTCCAGATGTCCAAGATATTACCCATTAAAAAGGCTAAGTTACCAAAAGTACTTAAACTCTGTTAAACAATAAAAATGCCAGGTGTTCTCTTTGCTGAATAGTGAGAGGCTCAATCATTTGAACCTGTATTCAAGAAGGCAGAAGGGATTTTAAATTCTAATTTAGAATGAAGTAATAACACCAAAGGACACAGTGGAATCTAGGTGCCAGAAACTTAACCTTAAGCCTGAAGAAACTAATTTGCATGACAGGATGTGTGGAAAACACTAAAAGCTTAACAAAAAAAAAATTATAAAAAGATAAAAAGTAGGTTTTGAAATTTTCCTTTCCTCGAAATTAATATAGTTTTATCAGTCCTTTCAAAAAACATTTGAAACTGAAACTTACTGGTTGGTGAAATAATTGCCAACTTGCAGCCATGCTTGTAGCCAGGATCCACTCCCATCAAAGTGCGGCCCCTCACAGGGCTGGTCAAAAGCAACTGCCTGAGATTTCTCCCAAACATCATCACAGACTCTTTCTCTGCATCAGATGTCAACTTTGATCTTAAAAAGATGAAAGCAAAAACACATTTTCCCCTCAATTAGCTTTCAAATACACTTCTGAAATTTTCCAAATTTATAAGGCTTTTTCCAATCACGTTTTCATTATCTTTAATTAAATATTACTCTTCCAATCAGATTTTCTTACACTTTAAAAAAACAACAGAACAACAGTTCAGCTATATGATCATCTCATTCTGGTTCTAAGAAAGTAAATCAACATAAAGAGTATAATAGAAACACCTATAGGAATGTACACATACCAATTAACATTCAAACATCAACTCATCATTCTGAGCACACAACAGCTTTCTGTCAAAGCTGATTGCAAAAAGTAGATTTGAAGACAGCATGAATTGAATTCATTCTAGCTTCCCAGTTCTGGAGAAAAATCACTACCCAGCAAAAAAAGGATGATCATTTAGGCTGAGAGGTACTAGAAAGAAACTGGAGGGGCCTATCTAATTACTTGCTAACACACAATGACTCATGAGGCATTTTAATTTTGTCTATGAATTGCATTATTTAAGAGTTATCACAGAAGTGTGTTGACTGGAGGTCTTTCTAGGAGGGTATTCTGCTTCCTCAGAACCAACTGGAAAGCTGATGGAGTCATAATGTTTCCTACCTTTCTTTTCCATGTTCTTCCAATAGAAGAAGTGAGTTGGTGCACTAATGACAGACTTCAATGATTTTAAGCAACACTTACTGAAGAGTGTTACAAGAAACAAATTAAGTCTTGTTGAGCAAAGGTGTACAAGATGCATGACATCTTATTAGTCAGGTGTGGCCAGTAAGACAATCGCTGAGAAGTATTTTTGTCATGGTATGGCACCTTACATAAAAAAAGTAAAACTGAAAAAGTAATGAGGAGACAAATATTTATCATCTAGCTGCCTTTTTTTTTTCTTTTGCAGGTACTCAACGCCATTTTCAATTGTCAATAACTACAGTAATTAGGCAAGCAAAAGCAATCTAGTAAAGGCTTCATATAACTTAAAGGGTAGCCAGTGCCCTTATTCTCCTTCTCATTTTACACATTACTGAAAAAAGCAATACCTGGGTTTATATTTACAGAAAAAACAACCTGCATTCCAGTTAACTAACGCTCTAAGAAATCACTCAAGTTATTTAGGTCAATCAATGCATGACAAGCAGGCTACAAACAGTTCAAAGACAACCCTCATAAGGGTTATTTCACATGATGGAATGTAAAGCTGTTCTGAGCAGTTTTGAGATGTGGAAGAACTGAAGGGTCTAACTTGAATTTGCCCAGGAATCAACCAAACAACCAGCTCAGTCCTGTCTCATCCCACAGTGTTACAAGAGCACAGCACTAGTACAGCAGCACTAAGATACCTGTCTCAGAATCTTATCCTAGCCTCCAACCATTGCCAGCTCAAAGCTTCCTGAGCTTGACAAGGTTTATATCTTTAGTAGTCCAGAACAGATCTCTTGTCCGTCTTTCCAGTTTCCTATTGAACCCATGCACATTTCCTGCATCCACATAGTCTGTTGGCAGTGAGTTCTGCAAGTCCACAAACTGTTACAACCAGCTGTCACCTTTTCGTCGGAAGCTGGTTCTTTTCATGGCCTCCTAAGTCCTATACAGTAAAAGAGTAAAAATTTATCCCTAGAAACACTGTGCCACTCTTCATATGCCAGTCATCTCCAAGTCCTCTCTTTTTCAAGCTGAAGAGTCATAGCCTAGTCAATCCTTCTTCACATAGGAATTGTTTTATACCTTGTTCCCCTTCACTGAGCCTTTTCCAGTTCAAATGAATCTTCCAATATTATTTTTCCTCCAAAGATGAAGAGACCAAAATGGCCAATAATATTCCAAATATGGTCCAATTATATCAATGATTCTCTGTTTAGTCTTCATTCCTTAATTAAATAACCTTTTCTTTTGAGCACTTAACATTTATGTGAAGCTACCTTCCACAGTGACAAACTGTCTTTCCCAACTGTCAGAGTAGCTCAGAGCTCGTAATTTTCTATATAAAGAGATAAATACTTCGCCTTGCAAGCATCATTTCACACTCATCTCCAGTGAATTCCAGTTGCCATTTCACTTCCTGGTCATTCAGACTTGCAGCACCTTTCCATAATAAAATACTCCGTCCTATTCTTTAAAAAGTTAAACAAAAACAACGCAAACCATAGAACGAGCTTCTTCCAGAGAGTCCATGGACATAAGCTGGACATGTTGGTTGAATTCCAGCCTGTGCAACCACCAGAACAGCTTGATGCCACTTGTGAGAAATCAGAGACAACAAAGCAAATACCTAAGACTTGCAACTGTATGGATCTTCTACATACACGCTTAACAGATTCAACCAGTCACACGGGCATAGAAATTAAGTTTAAAAGTTATTAAGAGTAAACAAGAAAAGGCTGAATGTTCTTTGGACTGAAGGGACAGAAACAGGTCAAGTTCCAGCTTTCCATCTGTCCCAGAGATAGAGTCCCTATTGCCCACAAGACCAAGTCCTCCCACACTGCAAATTCACATCAGTCCACCTGTGAAGGGAGACTTGTGCAGGAATTAAAACTGCCCCAAAACACATGCTGTTAGTTAAGTGCACCTTATGGAAATCATGTTTAAAATTGGCATGGATATACAGAAACTTTTATAGTAACAGGAAATGTTACTGCAAGTGCCAGGTGCGTAGGGGGAACATAACGTATGTCCCTTCTATTACATAATATCCTGTATTTTTTAATTTCAAATATAGACCTCTCTTTTCTCTCTAACTGTCTCTCACTCAACACTTGTATCAATGACATGATCTACTGTCCCAAGTACTGGCTCTTAATTTCAAGTTTGGGATAGTCATTTGATCCTTAAACAAATATCAAGCTACCTCAAATAATCTAATATCTTTCTCTTTTTCAGTGCACTACCAGCTTCATCCAAATGGCAAGATGCCCAGCTTCATGTTTTTCTCATTTGTGACAACTCTCATTAACGTGGCAGAGGCAGATAGCAGTCCTTCTCTCTAAACACAAGGGGAATGGTTATTTTGTAAAAAAACAACACAAAACTCTTTGGTTGCTACTTTATGAAAAAGTATCAACTGGGACAGAATTTCAAGCCCCTCTCTTGAAATCTATTACATACCCAGACCGTATATCACTAACAGGTATATTGTAATAAAAGCAAATAACCTAATCACGACCTAATAACTTCTATATTCAAAGTTATAAAAGTCAGATTTTAAATTGAGATTTAAAACTCCCCACTTCCATATACAGTCTGAGAGGCAATCCTTTCCGTGGAAAAATATCTGCAAACTAGCTTCAGGTGTGAAACAAGATATACAGAGAAATGCTTGTGTCCCTGAAGACAGAGGGGAGAAAGCACTCACTTGGAGAAAGTATGGAAAATTAGGAAAGGATTATCCATTAAAAAATAGGTCTGTGCCACAATTGCATCAAATCCTGATGGAACCATTCCATATAGTACCGCAACAAAATAAAATGTATTTCAAAGAGCCAAAAGCAACACTGGACATTATTATACCAGATACAAGAAATGATGGTATCTGACAGAGTGGAAGAAAGGAAATATTAAACAATAAATAAGGTAACTGTCTTGCTGGCAAGTTTCATTCTTCTGATCACTAGAAGCACCAGAAATTTCAGCACACTCTTGGAAACTTTCTGGTCTAAGATCTAATGATAATAAAAAGAAAATTAAAAAAGAACAGTGGGGGGGGTATGGAAATACTAATGCTAAGGAGGTACTGAATACTTTAGCAGCCCCTTTGCAAGAGATGAAAAATCAGCTTCTGGTGTGGGTGGACAGATAATAAAAGAAGGATAAGGGTTAAGTGGTCATGGACCAGGAATACTACTGGCAGGTGCTAAGCATTCCTCTTTATAGGTATTTCCTATAATGTCTATAAGAAATCTGGGGTGCCTATAAGAAATCTGGGGAAGAGTTGTTCACCAGAGCATGTAGTAATAGGATGAGAGGTAATGGTTTCAAACTAGAAAAGGGTAGATTTAGGTTGGATATTAGGAAAAAGTTCTTCAATATAAGGGTGGTAGATCACTGGAACAGGTTGCCCAGAGAGGTGGTGGAGGCCCCATCCCTGGAGATATTCAAGGTCAGGTTTGATGGGGCCCTTTTTTTTTTAAATTAAGGGAACAGAAGATCTTTAGCAACCTTCTGCTGTAGCAGCCCTCAGTGTTACACGCAACACACAGGCCACAGCAGTCCTGCGGTAGGAACCACAAAGCAAAAACACAATAAAAAGTCTTGAAGAACCCTTCTATCAGTTTGCTTATTTATGATAAAGCCCCACTAAAAGGTAAGTCTTTTTTCTGTATTTAGAAGAATTTAATTGTAGAGATGGCTAGGAATGACAACTACTTTAACACTCACGTGACAGAAGCCAACAGTTGGAGTCACTATCATGATGTCCATCATTTTGGCCAAACAATAGAGACAGTGCATTCCCTAAAGTTGCTACATGTACTGTGGTCACAAATAAATAAGTGAACTCAGCAATTTCAAAAATCTGAAAAGTCACAGCAGCAAAAAGCAGGGTCACTAATCGAAAGAGGTGAAGCAATCTTGCTTGAAAATTAATGAGCAAACACAACACGCTGTAGTGAAGTAATCCAAAAGGCATTAGAAATATCTGCTGTTCAAAACTTCAGCTGAGAACTCTTTTCAGAGGGGAAGAACACAGAACATCCAGCCAATGATGCTCAGGAAAAGAAGTGCCAGGAAATCAACTCCAATTTGAACAGAAACATAAAAGCACAGCCAGGCAGGTATGTAAGAACTACATTTCAGAATGTAATACCTGATTTTAGGAACTGAATAACCAACACATGTCATTCTGATACAAGTCATTTCACTACTTCTCGTCCAAGAAACCGGGTCTCTCTGATAAACTCCATTTGAACTACCTCAAAACAGGTATTAAAATTTAGGTCAGGTATCAGAAAGCCTTGCCAGAATCAAACATGTTATGCTTTGGGGAGCTTCTTGTGTACTCAAGAGAAGAATCACACCATCAGTACTCTTAGCCATTAGAAGATCTCACTATTAGAATGCAGGCTTTTAGACATGAAATAATTTCAATTATGAGGTAAACTCCTATACTACACTGTGAAAATACCCTATTTATTTAATTTTTCTTTGATACTCAGTTTTAAATTTCCTTTAAATTTAGAACAATGTTACAGATCTTAGAAGAGACACTTTAATGACATCATTACTACAGTATCATCAGAAATAAGTTTTACTGACTTTTCTAGAGCCCGCAAAATGGTACCAGACTAATGCTGTGACTAATTCAGTGGGAAAATTTTCAGTGGGAAAATTCAGTGATACTCAGGTTTATGCTAATACAAGTATAAAGATGCAACTATTACGGTTATGTAGATCTAAACTGTACTTTATTAGATAAATGTACAAGCAACAAATAAGTAAAAATGTAAAACGCCTTCACAGAAAGATTATTTCTCTACCGTACCCTAAACTGGATAGGGTCCCAAATTATATCTACAGAGCCAAGATTACATAGTTCATTCCATCTGTAAGCATAGAGGATTAAAAACATGCTGGTATTTTCAGATGGATAAAAGATATTCTAATACAAAGTTTGGGAAAGAATTGTTAAGAAATTGATAGAACGAAAACACACTTTCATTCTGGGCTTACCTGAATTCTCTACAGAGGAGTGGATATATAAGGCGTTTATATGCATCCTCTACTGAATTCCGTAGTATCTTCATTAATTCTGGTTTTAAAAATTGTTTTGGTCTCCATCTGCAAAAGAATAGAAAAGGAAAAATCAAAAAAATATTTTAAGAACATATGCAAAAAACAAGAGAAAAAGGGACTTAAAAAATACATCTACATTGAGTGTTATGTCCTGCAGAATTACTACAGTAATTAGGCAATGAAATCATAGCTTCACATGAATGGAATGAGAAGTTGCTCATGGCTCTATTATCAGATAAGGGACAAAGCCTATCTTCTCTCTTTTTAGGTTAGGTATTAGAAAGCAATCATATTTTATGTTTTAAAGAAAACCGAAAAAAATGTCATTCTTCACTCTGAGAAGTCAAAGCTTTCCACAACTGAACAAAGAACTTGGTTCCATACTACCATTAGGGTTGCATTATTTGCTATTCCTCAAGACATAAAAAATTACTAAACATCCTCTGTGAATGTCACTGCAGAACTGCTGATATAAGGCAACTGTGTCCAGACAGAGAATCAAGAGCTAACCTAATGTCACTTAATGAAATCAAATTCCAATTTCATTTGAAATGCTTTGAGTATTTTCATTCAAACACAAAATGAAATCTATCAGTTTTGCAGCAGTCCTTGAGAAACCAAACAAATCAACCAACCAAATCAAAACAATTTGCAAAGTACTTTTCCTGTTTTACCTGTTGCCGATATATTTAAATCATAAATAATATTCTAGCAAAGGGGAAAACAAAATAAACAATATCAAAGAGAAGACTATTTCCAACCATTTTCTAAGCCAAACTCTTTGGAGCATTCCCTTTTCTAAAGCAAATGTGCACAGGGGTCATAGCTGTAATGACAATTACTTCAAAACCTGTCCTAAAAGACACCTCAGTTTCAAAGCTCCAAGGAACAGAGATCCCAGCTATCGATTCCATTGATCTTTTTGCTTTGGGCAGCATTACTGTGGGGGAGAGGGGGAAGTCTTTGAACATGCACAGCTGACAAACAAATCCACCCAATGAGAAGGGTAAAGGGTTGAGGAGACGCAGCCAGCTATACTATACTCACACAGAACTAAAGATTATGAGCATTTTTTATTACAGTTCACCAGTTTTAAGTCTTTTAAGAATACTGATAATATTCAAAGTTGTCTTCCTTTACTGTATTTTTTAACATGCCTAGGTCCCTGACTGGAAAAGTGAGATACATAGATAGTTTTGAGTATGTCTGGGTAAGTTTACTAAGGGGTTTTTTGGTCAGCTGTTTTTTTTTTTTTTAATAAAATAATTATGGCCATTTGATAATGCATCCAGGTGCAGGCCAAGGCAAATCAGGACTGAATTATACTTCTGACTTTTAGTTGCACTCACTCAGAAATACTGAGAATCCTAAATTGCTCCTACCCAGACAGCTTTTCAGCTCTTTAAGGGGATCTACAGTTTCCTGAAACAGCTTTTCTAAGTGCCTGCACATATAAAAGTTGAGAAATTAGTGATCAAGTCAACACTGCATTAACACAGACAGACATGGGAGCAGAATTAAGCTCACTATTTAGTTTTACAACATCCAGAGCTGTGAGTGCTTAGCCACATGACCTCATCACTTTCTTAACAGTTTTTGCAAATAGTTCTATTATACTTATTCGTAACTAGAGACTCTTTCCATACCTATATAAAACTGGCAGAGGCTTTAAACCCTTATTGCCATCCAGTTCTATAAACATCAAGTTTTTACAGGTGGCAAGTATGACTACACTCCCCCAAAAACTATCCTCAGCACAAATAAGAACTGATTTGGAAATGTGGCAGCTGTTTCGCAATCTCTTCCATCCATTAAAACTAGTTAGCAAATCTTTTCTCTGGAAATAGTTTATCACTGCAGGTATTTTTATTACCTGCCTATATACAAATTAAAGTTATTTGGGCAACATTCCATTAGAAATATGAGAATTGCTACAAATGCAAAAATATCCAAACAGTAAATTCAATCATAGCAAATATTGCATTTTAATCATTCCAGTACTTCATGAGGAAAGAGAAAAATGCACTTCTCTGCAGAAAACAAAGCAAAAGCACGTGTGCATAATTTTAAAGATCATCGAAGCCTAGTTAAGCTTCCCTCTAAGAACAGATTTTTCTTGACTAAATAATCAAGAGCTGTTTCAAAGACCTTTAAATGAAGCCCTATCTAGAAAACCCCATATAAATAATATCATCTTACTCTGCTCATCAGCTCTCCACATGCGTGTGCTCACAACAGGGACCACAATAAGCACAAATGGCTTGGACTACTGATACACCTCAGAGGGTGAAACTGTACATCAAGAGAATTAACACAGCCCACATTAAGAACCACATGTATTAATTAACCGCTGTTCCAGGAAGGGCACAGCTCGGCTTTTAGACCTGAAGCACCAAAAGTGGAGCTTCATTTTCCTCCAAGACATTATTTGAAACTTATACCAAGTTGATAACCACACACAAAGTTTGCCTTTAATCTATGCCTGTACCACAGACTTTACAGAGGATCTGAGAATTTTGCCTCAAAAACTGAAAAAAGCCATTGTCAAACACTGAACTTCATTTTCAAGGCTACAATCTCACTTTGGAACAAACTCTCATCCCTCCCCAAGGAACAACTTCACATTGTCTTTACACTCTAAGTTAGCTAAGCTCCCCTCTCTGGCTGGTTCTCACTCTTTTTGTGTCCCACTTCACAACTAAGCCTTTGGGACAAGTGCAGTTCTAGTGTTAAAGCTCACCATCAAATCACAAAGATGCCATCTTCTGGAGAAAAACACAATCCATAGGGCCAGGCATAAGGCTACTCCTGACTTTTCAGCACTAGCCTGAATTTGAAGAAACTATAGATGCTTCTACAAGGTAATGAATATTCTGAACTTGCAAAGAAAATACAGTCATCTTAAGAGAGCATGTACATGGAGTTTAATGCAATCGCAGGTGTATTTAATACTAAAAAAATTGCCTCAGAACAAAACATAAAGGTAAGCATATTTGCTACTAATTCAATAGGAAGTAGGTGATACTGTTTTGTGGCTGGAATACCAGCCAAACTCTGTAGCCATGTGACATTTCTGGTTCTGTAACTGATTTTGTGTGTGACCTTCAGTAAATTAGTTAATACCTTTGCAAAGTTTTGAAATCCTTGCCTCAGACAAAAGTTCTTAACCTTCTGCTCTCACTAGTAAATCAATGCAATGAAAATAATGCAACTTCCACCCTTGGACAGTCATTTCCAAGCTTGCAGGGCAGAATACACATTTACTATTTGTCAATTTGATAACACAGTTGTCAATCCAATGAGGAAGACCAGAATCTCTTCTAGACGTTAATGCACCAAGATCTACTAAAATCTGAAGTTTCCTGATGGTGGAGAAGTCATCCTTACATAGTAAAAAGCCATAAGCATGAATGCTAAGTACTAATAAGTAGTTCCATTTCCAAGGTCAATATTCTTTTTATCTCAGGATGACTCACAAAAGTGCAATCAACCAAAAATATCTCCATTTACGTTCCACTTCCATTTGTGTGGCAGTGACAAGCTGTTCCATTATCTGTGGCGCACAGCGCTTCCAAATTCTGTCGTAGTCTTGTAACAGCAAGACTGACAGAGCTGTTCTACCTACAGAATATACATCGGGGGGGAGGACAGAGATTCTGTTACAGGTATTAAAACTAGATGGAAACTTAGGTGTGATTATGAATCCTGATACTTTCTTGAAAAAGAAAGTTACTTACTGTTAGTCCTAGATCATATTGCATCATCTGGCCAAACAATATTTTAACTCTTTCAGAGGCTTCCGTGTTGGAAATAGAACTATTTAATTTCTACAGTGAAGAGGAACATTAATACCACATCCCTTTCTTAGACTTTGTGTGGAAGGAACACACATGCTAAAGCAGCATCACAGTATACAATTTTCTACATTAAAAAGTGCATCTTTTCCTCTTTTTTCCCTCCTTTTGGTTATTCAATTATACAATGCAAAGGTAGGAGTTTCTAAGACACCCTCAGAACAATGTCCAATATCTCAAACTATCAAGAAACAAAAGTCTGCCTTTTTTATGTGCAAGGAAGATGCACAGTTTGGATCACAGTATTCTCCAACAGAGTACATCAAGGTAAAGCTTCCAAAAAAAAGACTGACAGAGATACTGCACAAAAACACCACATATTTAACCTAAACTTTTGCAAAAAAACCTCAAAACTATGCAACATTAAACATCTTGCTTCATATTTTAAAAAAGCAACTTGTAAGAGCAAATCAGTAAGAAATAAAAGAAATACCCAAAATTTACAGCCCAGTTTTCTAATTTAACCAGAGATCAAAACAGAGCAGCCAGGTCACACAATATTTGAGAAGCATTGATTCTGTCTTCTGCTGAAGACAGCTACACTTAGGTTTGTCTATCAAATCCAACACATTTTTAAAACATGTAATTTCTTACATTTGTGAAACTCAAAGTTATGTACTTTAATGTTCTAAAAATCTGAGGTAGCCCACTTTAATCCTTGTAATCAGGCATATGAAGTTATTTTTAGAACTCAGAAATCATTTTACTGGATTCTACAAATACCTTTCACTAAAGGCAACTGGATGCAATGCACATTACAGTTTGAAAATATATTTACATTTCATCAGCCTTTGCATGTATTTTGAAAAATTCAATTGCTTGAAGAATAGTGCCAGAACTTCCCAAATACAGCCAAAGGCATGATCTTTTCAGCCTAGTGCTACAGCAGTTGGAAATACAGAATAAGAATTATCCACTTGCTAATTTCATTAATCTAATAAGTATTCATTTAAATTGTTCTCTTAATGTAATGAGACATGTGAGGTACATTTCAGCACACAGCTGTCTATAGAAAAAAAAAAGATTTCTGTAAGAATATGTATCCATGCAGACCTTTCATTGACACACCACCAACAGAATTCATTCTTCACCCCGTCAGGAATGTTGACCTTCACTGTCAGGATCTTCAGATTTTCCCCTCGGTTAATGGCCAGAATCTGAGTGCAAACATAAATGGCAGAGACAGATGACACACAAAATATCCAAAAGATAAACTTATCAACATTTGTGTACGTGCTTGCTTGACATTCTGTAGCAAATCATGATGGTGGTACAGTAAATGAGATCACAAAGTACTAGCATGCACAGATAACATCCACAATTTAAAACGCTGATTAAATCACGCCATGGCATAACAAACCGCACATTTTTCCTGCAGTCTGCAATCTCAAGATCCAGTTTATCTTAAACACACTTATAATACAAGTCAGCATGAATTTTGTTGGTGGAATAATCTTGTTCAATAACTCAAATTAAAACTCAAGAAATTAATTGAAAAGTTATTCCAATCAGAACTAGAGATCAGAAAGCGAAAAAGCACGTCCTATGCTTCCGGCTTCATTTTTTCTTCCCAAGATCAATACAAATTTAAAATTAATTATGAATCAGAACTTGTGACACCAAGGTAAGCAGCTGAATTTGAAAGAGGATTAATTTAGAGTTATTTACACCTAGTTCTTAAATAACAGAAATCATTGTAGATACACTCTTTACATTGATATCAACCCTCCAGCCTTAAAACATATGCACAGATTCTGGCAGAGCCTTGGGCACACAACTGCAGATTCACGATCTAAAGCTAAATTTGGTTGCACACTTGCTATCTGCATACAGAGTTCAATTTTAAGCCTGTGGCCCTACATCTAACACCAGGATCACAATAGGAGTGGTGGATCCAGGAGGATACTGGATACAGTCTAATCTTACTACGAAACTGTTTAGTGTTCACCTGAAGCAGGCCTTATAACATGAAGAAAACTCACTGGCCAACGGATTTTAGAAACAGAATAATACTTAGAAGCAGCTACAAATAAAAATCATATGTTTTTAGATTTCATTTTCCTCTCCAAAATAAAGTATAAAAATGGAAAAAAAAACCCAAACCTGCTAGAAGTTGACATTCCTGTATGACTATACATGTTGCTGTATGTAGCAGGCCCTGAGCACTGTCACAACAGAGCATTCTGTGTCAATCATGAGCTTTAATTCAATCACTAGCTAACTCAGACATGTCACATATGTTAAATACAATGGTTTAAAATGACTCCAGGACATAGTACCAATTTATATTCCTCAGCCTTACTGCTCCTGTGACATACCAGGCCTGACATATCATTGAACAACAAAGCTAATAATAAAGATTGCATGTGAAATATTATAGCATCTGGTACCTTGACTGCCAAAGCAAATGTTTTCATGTAGCGATTAGAAAGACACATTTTAACAAATCAAATGCTTTCGCGTTTATTCTGATTTTATTTTTTAAAAAGAGAGAAAGTTAAATGTCAAGCTAAAATGAAATCAAAATGATGCTCATGACAGAGAATATATCTGATAGAATTATCATGTCATCATTCAGCATGCTGTTAGCAGGGTCAGGATTTGCATCACATTTTGTTTCCTGGCACTCTGTCTGCAGAATGTGTCAGTCACCTGTATTCTAACCAGCTGTACTGCAGGTACTAACATTATTTACCTTTTTATTCTTAAACAATCTGCCTATCCTGTCCTAGGTGGCATGCATTCAGAGAGGAATTATCATCTAAAAAATGCTCAACTAAGAAAGAAATTAGTCAATTTCTACCTCTAATATAATAAAAGTTGGTTTGTTTTGGTTTTTTTTAAGTAACAGGTTAAAATCTGGCTATTCTGGATAGAAAGCAATCTTTCCTTTCTGGAAAAAGACTGTTTTTATATAAGATGGAGCAGACCCAGGGTAAGGGTTAATAAAAACAACATACATTTTTTCAGAGAAAGCAAGAACAATAACTTGATCTAGTCACAAGATTCATCAAACCTTATTCTGTTTCTCAGAAAAATACAACATCATTTTGCACAGCTCTCTCCTGTGTTGCGGATTTACTTGGACTCACTGAATATGTTTTGTGTATTTTGCCAAGGACTTTAATTTCCAATTCCTTTTTAACTATGAGATTGAAAATAGAGTGCTTGCCTCAATCATTACACTTTATTCATTAATTCTTTTCCTCCCACCAACTCAGCCTTCTCCAAACAGAGGAAAGCGACCCCAAGGCGTACACAAACATTGAACTGTTTCAAATGAGTAAAAAATTCAAATAAACTCTTGCAAGATTCTTTTCCTTAGCAATGACCGTGTTGGTACAGCTACCCAACTACATCCAGAGTCCAGTCAGGTTTCTGCCCTGCCAAAGGAAGGAACTGTGGCTAAACCTCCTAACAGCAAAGCGTTCCAGCTGGAAACACCCACAGGTACCCATCCATGTCACAAATCTGGAGTCAGGCTTTTTAAGCAAATAAGTTGCTGGGTTATTTTTTTTACTCATTTCAGGCTCAGTATTTTAACTTTTTCAGGCAAGCAACCTGACTCCACGCCAATCTTGATTATTTCATGCCACGTCTCAACACACAAAATGACAGTGGCACAGAAAGTAACCCAGAACCAAGCTGCAGCTTAGTGGACACCAGTTACCTCATTGTAACACCTACTGCAAGGCAGACTCATGGCTAGAAATGCTCTGCTCATAAAGACACAGCTCATTCTCTTATAGGTAACATGCTGTCTACTGCCCACCCCTTTTATGTATGCTAGAGTTGGGGTTGTACACACACCTTTACTACTACTGGCACTTCCATACTTGTGTGATGACCAGTTTCAGGGCAGTATTTTATGAAATTCTTTATTTGCAATTCTGCAAAAAAGTGATTTAAAGCTGACTTCTGCTTTTGCCTCTGGCTAGATGCACTGAGAACATCTGTGTGCGCACAGTCATGAAAGGAGTAGAGAAGGCCTTCAAAACAGTGAATTTTGCAAGTGTTTTTCAAACACAGCTATTTAACCTGCAGTCCTGGCAGATAAAGTAAATTTTATAAATCCCACTGAGTTTCAGGCTCCCCTGTATCTTTTCTAGGTATAAGCTTCTTTTAAAAATCCTGAACCAAGCCAAAGAATTTCTTTGCTTGAAGACATCTACATTTTAATTAAAGCACATTCAGTAACACATTTTTAACTAGCTTTTTAAATGCAGAAAAGTAGTATTTCTTCAAAGTCTTAGGTAAAAGAGAAACTAAAGACTTTTAGGTATTAAGAACAATGTCTATAACCCAAGAAAATAAAAGCGAAAAAAAAAAAAGGTCATTTGCATCAGCAAGGTAGTAAGGTTGGGAAATAAAGAAATTGAAGGTTATAAGAAAGACTTTCAAAAGTACAATACCAGGGTTTAAGCTTAAGAAAGAAGTGGCAGATAAAGAAAACACTTTTTCTTTCCTTATTCCACCATCAAAACATCAAAAGGAGACAAAGAAATGAACTGGAAAACTAACAAAGACCAAAAAATCAACAGAAATGAGAAGTTAAGAGTATTTTTACGAAACAGGGAAGTCTACAAACCGCACATTTGAGGTGATCATGAAAAGTATTTTTTCCTCAACTAGGACAAAAGAGCCCTGAGATAATGTGTCAGAATAGTCAATAGCAGTAATATACAGATGAAAGACAACACCTAGGAGTGCAAAAACATCCTGTGATCACAGGACTACCAGCTGCAAGAACAATGGTTATTGCTTCCCTAGACAGCCTAAATGGGAAAAAAAAGAGGCATTAAGGTTAGTGACAGACACAAGGAGAAATAAACCAAAACAGACAAACCAAGGACACATCCTGGATAAGAAACAGTGTAGCTACATAGAGTGCTGCTGGGGAAATCTGGTTTCTAGCCTGGCTCTTGCTAAGTAACAGTTTCCCTTACGTAAAACAGAAAAAAAGGATGCCTCGGACAAGTAGTAAATCATACCATCATCCCAGGAAACACCCATACAGTCAATACACGTTACATCTCTCAGGATTCACTGCGCTCAGTGCAGGAAAAATTCAACAGTCCGTGACAGCATAAGTATTCATTCAACAGTAAAGCACCCCCCCCAAAAAAAAAATCCATACAGCACAACACTTATCTCCCTATGAATCTCCAAATCTTCGTGATATGTCACCACAATACTCTTCGATTGCTCTATTGACCATTCCAGAGCCTCTAGAAGCAAGTTTTCACCAAATAAGCACCAATATAAGCATAGTAAATGTTCATACTTACTACAAAGAGAACAACTACAGGCACCTCTTTAAACATCTACAGAGGGCCCATCCAGTTATTTAGTCTTTCTCCTAACACCATCCATATTGGGGGCAGGGGAAGAGGGTTTAAAACTAGCCCACATGTGTTGTGAAATACTTTTTGCAATAAATTCATTTCAAGACATGCAAGACAATCCTTTACTAATTCAAAACATCACACTGTTTTAAAATAACAAGCAAAGAGAAAATGAGAGCATATAATAAAGGAAAAGGACATCTCTGGTTGGAAAAAGCTGAGAGGGTCTTTTTTGGGGCAGGAGGTGGGGTTGTTTGGTTTTGGGGTGTTGTTTAGTTGGGCTTTTTTTAAAGCTAGGTAATTGCATCCAAAACAAGAGACAATTCACTTTGTGATTAGTCATGAATCAGCACAAAGCTCTTGACAGTTGTACCGAACATCTGTATCACACTTCAGCTTTTGAACTTCAGTAACAGGGGCAGCCAAGGTGTTAAGTCATCACTTTCTCATCATCTAGGAAGTTTGCTTCGTCCCTCATTTCTTTTCCTGGTCATGTAGGTCTAGGCTTGGGGCTTAGGATAACCAAAGATGCTTCACGGAAGGGAATACTGACAACTTGCAAATCAAACCCATTTCTGGGGTAGTGCATGAGATGTTCTCCTGAGCTGCTTTCGTAGGTCACTTTCACTTTCAATTTAATTTTTGTGCATCCTTCCCTGATACTTATCAGTTTCACCTGACAGGTTCAGTGTCAAATGGCTCAGAGCACTCTGACACAGTGATGCAGCAAACACCCAAAAAACCCCAAAGAATCCAAGGTTGCTTCAAATACTTACACCCCAACAAAGCAGCTCCCACTACCACGCCACTACTATCCCAGTCTCACCCCTCCAGAACATAAATTATTGCTTAACCTTTACCCATCTCCTGATAACACTTGCTATGCACTTGTCACTGGGGGAAGGGAGGGAGGGCATGACACACACTGAAAATAAATCACACCAGAATTGAAATCTCCAATATGTAAATAATAAATATTTGATTAACGAGAATTAGACAATGAGCATACTGAATAAGCAGTCCTTTGCTCAGTTTCTTAAGACAGAGATTAACAGCTTACTCCTGCATTTCAAGAATTTGAAAGTCTCCTTGGCCTTTGTGAACTGAAAATCTTTAGAATCAGTTTTATGCAACAAAATTCAAAAGAAAAGCCACCTTTGCTATAGTTAAAATTCTAAGAAAAAAATACAAATTTGCAGGTGTACCTGATGATGCTGAATGTTCTTTATATTACAAGAAAATTCATGGTACAGTTGGAATTTATCAATATCTTTATCATTTCCACTTTTGGATGACACTTTTGCCAAGGTTGACTGGATACAAATGTACCTTTGCTGACACCTGAATAAAAGAAATAAATATTAATTTTATTTTAGCATAAAACTTGTAACAAGTCATTAGTGCTTGTATTAAATAAAAATGAAGCTTGGAGTCTCCCCAATCACAAGTTATATTAACTCTAATTACCTGCAGAACTGCATTACATGTCTTAATGGTGAGACTAACACAACATATATTGTCTGGAATATAACAAGAGAAGAAAATCATGCAGACCTCAGAAAAAGCTGAACACAATCCTTCTCCTAAAGGAATGGATACTGAAAACCCACCATGTGCACTTCAGTTTGGCCAGCTATTGGTTCAACTTCCCATAAATTTTGGGCAGTTGCAAAATTTATAATAGTTACTGATTTTACATGAATGCAACATCTCTCTCGAATCTGCCCAGCCTCAGAATTAATTTCTTGCTTTGAGCACTTAACATTCATAGAAGTTTTCATTATTTTTAGGAGTAACAGAGACCCCAAACTGCTCATGAATGCTGCTCATGATTATTATACATACAACACACTATACCAGATACATCTGCAGAGCACCGCATATCCAATTAAGGATCTTGCAGTAGTCAGCAGAAAGTGATAGTCTGGTGGTGACAGCACATCCTGTACAAAACAACCCCTTCCTTGAAATTATCACACTGTTGTGCTCTAGCCTCTTGATGAAGTTGCCCATTACTCACAATAAACAGCAAACATGGGCCAATTAAACAGAAATGAACCGATTCAAACCAACACTGCATGCTCCTAAGGCAACACCCTTTCTTTCATAACCCGTTCTCCATCCAAGGCAGTACACAGTAGAGAAAAAAAACAAACCACAACAAGCAACTATTACTCTGTCACACCAACCCCCCAGACATGACAACCTTGAAGTCATGTAATGTAAGAAAACTTAAATTCAGTTAACACGAGTCAAAGGATCAGTAACTCCTGCTTTAAAAAGCCGTATTTGTTTGTCTTACTGACTACCAATGCCAAAATCAACCATCACTGGATGCTAATTACAGACTGGTGTCAAGCAATAAATACTGGAGCAACAGCTTAAGCAGGTGCACTTCTGAAAAGTTATAGCTTGAAGGAAGCGCAAGGAGAGAAAGCTTTCCCTTATAGATCATTAACTGAAAGGGAGATCATCTTTATATGGAGCAAAGCCACAGAGAAATTTCAGTCTTTGGGAGTCACAGCATCTTGCCATGCTCACAGCAGATCTTTCCTACAAAGGTTAATGAATGTACCCTCAGCACAAGTGCAGGAACGGACCTAAATCAATCTCACAGTGACACTGTTTTCACATCATTAAAATAAGTCAGTTACATATCTGCACACTAGGAGACTGAATCTTACCATGTAACTAGGAAAGTTTAGAAAGTAAGAGTCAAACTTACAATTTCCTGATAAAATCCAGTGTATCTTTATCCTTAGCAAAGATGTCAGCTAAAATATGCTGTATTCCAGCCTCTACTTCCTGGATACTTGCAAGTCCTTAGAAAAAGAAATAGTTCATAATTATAAAAAAACTAATACAGAAAATTACTTTACACAACTGCACAAGGACTAAGAGAATATATACGAGCTGATAAAAATTGATGCAAGGTATCCGACTGATTTGCAGAGGTTTCAATGAAGAACCTAATTAATTAGATTTTTTTTTAATTAAAAGTATAATGTTTTCAGATGTTTTGGAAAGTAAGCTTAATGTGTCTAATGTGACCAATACAGTACCATAAGCCAAAATGACATTAAAATGAGAGAATATATTTTTTTTTACTTTGATGCTAATGGATCTTGACATTTATGAAGCAAATGAATTATTTATAATAGTAAAATTGGATGTTCAAGTATAACTTTTGAGGTTGTAATAAAATTAGTGACTGCAGCAGAAGCCTATACATTTTGCTACTGATGCAGAAACTGCCTAAAATCTTCGCAAGCTATCCTGTCTTTTCTCTGTGTCGCAGTTTCGTATTTCCATTGCTTTGTAGTAGAGTCTGAACAGTGACGCTTCTGAGGTCAGGATACCCTCATCATCTACTCCAACAGTGAAGTAATAAAATGTCTCCACAGACAATGTATTCTAGAGAGCTGATAACAGAATGATGAAGCTTTCCAACACACAGAAAAGAGCAGAAGAGGTGGCACAGTATTCTCCTTAGCACAGCAGTTGAATTGGTCCAGAAACAGGTGGTGACAAAATAAAATTGACATCTTGTATTTTAAATCAGTATTTCTAACCCTGTGTTTCTAGCAATGGTCAGTAACAAATGCTTAGGAGCAAAAGGCAAGAAGCCTAGAGTTGGCAGATGCAGCATTAACTGTCTCCTTCAACACAAATTATTTTTCACTCTGCAGTGAGGTAATATCATTTAAAAAAACAACAGTAAAACACCTGCATAGGTCTAATAACTAATATTTGTATTGAATGCAGAACCCTACTTCTGATTGGGCTATAGTTACACATTATAAAAAATTATTCTTGCCCTCATTTAAGAGGAGGAAGCTAAACTTACCTGCCAGAAAGAAAAATAAAAATGCAAGAATAAGAATATACTATTAAACACCTGAACAGATCAGAAGTTACAGAATTTGGATCCTTACATCTATGAGGTAGTGTTTCTTATGGTAAAAGTAATGCCACGTCAGAATACAAAGCTAAAGAAATTATAAGACGTGCATCATAATGAATAAGAATTGAGACACTCAAGTACCAGAAGTGTATATGGCAACATTATTTTAATCCTACCAGAGAATTTGAATGGGATAGAATAGGCCAAAACCAGTCAGGATTAAAGAAATAATCAAAAAGTTCCCATTCAACAAGCACCACTCACACAGGCATGTTACTGCGTCCACTGCAAAAACAGCACATATTTGTGTAATTTTTGGCCATGCATACAATTAAAAGGAAGAACAAAGATTTCTAGTGAGCCTGCTTCCTTAACTTTCAAATTTCTGGCTTTGAAGCATGAACTGCCATTTTAATTTCAGTTCATTTTCAGTATGAGTTTAAAAACTCTGAGAATTTAAAGTAACTGAATACTAAGATCTGATGAAAACTTTTCTGTAGGCTCATTCCTTAAAAAAAAATAAAAATAAAAAAAAAATCACTGTGATCTTAAGCTGTATATAGGTTGTCAAACTGGCTCCCAAGTTGATAAAAGTGGCCCAGTTCATAGATGTCTGTAATTTCTGATGCGCCTTTCAAACAAAAATTATATAAACCTAAGCAACATTATTTTTAGCACAAAATTGAAAACCAGTGTTCTGATTTTCAAAATTGTAATGTTTATGCTGCAACAAATAGCACTTCCTTCTGAATGCACCCTAAATAATTTATTTGAACTTTCACCATGAAGATTTTCTTTTGGGTCTTTAGACTCTGCCAGAATAGTCAGATAAGTGGTTGCGAAATAATGCTGTACAAAGTAATGACATATGCTAAAATGTAGTAAATATAAACAATCAGAATATTTGGTAACTGATTTTCAATGCCAAGTTAGGATCATTTTATAAAAAACATTTCAGTTGTTCTTTTATTTTATTTAAATGGGAAGAGTCAGGCTCACTAAGGAGGTTGAGTACCTTCATGTTAAAATTCAAAAAGTGTTTCAGCAGGGAAGAATAGAAGTACATCTCTATCTTAACACCCTACAGAAGGTTGCAGCAATCTTTGTATTTTATTGTCAGAGATTGCCCCCTACAGATTCACCCATAACTGCATTCACAAAGAAGTGCAATTCTGCAGTCTATATGTGACAATCATATCCTTAAAGTTTCTGCTCATATTTCAGAAATTACATCTTCTCCAGCCCCTACAGTCATTCAGTACCAATAACTCTCCCACTCGCTCCCTGTCACCAAGGCCAGTTTTTACTAAGATATGGTTTGATGAGTGACATTTACTTCAGTACAGATTATAAGCATAAGCCTCTTGTACAATCAGTGTTGAATCTTCAGTAAACAATTCAAGAGTAGAACCATGGAGAGGTCTCAGGTCTGCGGTGCAGTTCCCTCTCCCTTACTAGTAAATACAGATGTCAACTGCAACATCTCCAGACTTCTGTCTCTTGTATACCAGAATTATTACTATTTACAATAAAAAAGAGCCATGGCATTAAATGTAAACTCTTGTCACCTGTTGCTAAAAGAACTGTTGAATTTACAATAGTTTAGTTACTTCCTGCAACATCAGAATAATTAAAGTAATCCCCCTTTGAAAATATTTTCAGACATATAGGACATTACTGCTCACAGAAGCAGAGCACTTACCTTTAGTATTGGGCCTAATGTAAGAAAAGAGATTGAGTTCTATAGGATTCTGCAGGAGGGAGAGTGCAGCAGGTTCTAGGCCCAGCTGCTTGGCCCTCTGGGCTTTGGTGCCTTTACTCCCAGTTTTATAAGGTGCAGTCTTAAAACAAACAAAACCACAGTTATTAAAAGGCAATGAAATATTTTGGTCATGTTATGTACTTTGCATTATGCACTATTTAGTTATACAAGATTATATCTAAACTCAGGATGATCTGAAAAAGACCAGTGTACTGACCACGTGATCCAATTCTTCCAAAGTCCTGCAATTTAATAATGCTGTTGAAAGACACCCAGATAATTTCCCTTCTTTCTTCAACTTTTGCATCATCGTATGCGTCTTCTTCGCAACAGAACTGAAATGCAAGAGACTGACATTAACAGTCACATTTCACAGTGGATTAACAAGACTATTGACTGTGACCTTGTTTAATCCCACTGTTGAAGCTCTCTGAAAGCCCTGAAGATTGTATCTCATGCTAATCCTCAACAAACCAAGTCTCAGAACTCAGAAGAGTTTCTTCCTATTTCTCTTTCTCTAATTACTTCAAAACAGTTCATGGTAGCCTTAAGAAAAATCATCAAACAATACTGGTATTCATTACTGCTATATATATTTTTGCAAGATTCCTAACCTGGAAGCCAAATAAAAAGGCCCTAAATTCAGCCATGTTGATGAGCACTTAGAGCTGTAATTCATATCAAGATAGCTCTGCAACATCAAGTACTGGGTACCAGATTTTGAATTCTTAGATCTTCAATAAGATACCTGTGAGAAACTGGAAGCAGCAAAGGTATTCTGTTATGATTTAAATTACTTGTTCAGACAAGAACTCTGTCAAGGCCACCTTCCCTCTTTGGAAAGGGCCTCTTGCTAGGGTACAGCAGGGAGCACAGGGAGGAAGTTGACAGAACAGCTGGCAAGTCTGTTCCTCTGCGATCTCAAGAACATGTAGACACCCAAAAGCAAGAAGGATGAGAGTAGTCTTACCACCACCGCAGCAGGCTTTGATGATCACATCTTTGCTGCAATGGTCTGGGACAGTTTAGTCTGACCTCCTTGTATACCACAACCTCAAGTGGAGCTCTTTACTAGAGGCTTTGCTGCTCCAAGCAGGGAGCTAAGGGATTCATAGTGATTATCTTTCTATGGGTGCAGCTTACATCTAGCAGGTTACATATTTCCAGAATTTATAAACTACTCTTTTAGTAACTTTTATTCTCTGCAGCTTTTGTAAAATACAAGGAAATTAAGACCTTAATTTTTCTTTGGCAATTAATAATGCTAGATTTCCTGTTACTTACAGTAAAACTAAAGAAAAAAAAAACAACACAAAATCAGACAGGTGTCAAACATAATTACCTCAGCTTTCAACTACCTTCTTTAGGAGTCTCTTTATAATTGTAGTGTGTACAAAGTGCCAAAACGGGACACAGAAGCAGCAGCCAGCTGTTACTAACCTTTCCCCCAGATACCTCTCTGTATTAGCTTACTCACCGTAGCTCTTCCAAAGCTTGCTGCACTTCTCGCAAGGCATCAGCCTCCAGATTATTGATGAGCTCTTTCCGATACCGAGCAATAAAAGGAATTGTGTTTTCTTCTTGAAAGAGGTGAATTAAGTTTGCACATACCCATGGCTCAACATTTGTTATTTCTGACAAGGCCTGGCAGAAGAAAAAAAAAATAAAGAAAAGAAACCAAACATTTAAGAAAGGTGATAGATTGCTTTAAACAGCCTCTGACTCAAGGTTCAAAACCATCCCCAGATTATTATGCTGGCCAGCAGGGACTACTGTCCCCCCTAAAACAGGATGCCAGGCTTCCCATATAGTTAGTGACACTAGGTCAGAAAGACATGCAGTAACCAATATTACCATAAATCTGTAACTGCAGAAAAAATAAATCAGGAATGAGTTTCTCTTGGGAACAGAAAAAAACATAATCAGATAACAAAGTACACATGACAACTCTCAAAACCTGGAACTTTCGGGATTTTTTAACCCAACACTGACATACCTCATGGTTAAACAAAACAAACAAAACTCACAAATGCAGAGCTGATCCAAATCCCACACCACCAATAAGTGGAAACTATCATGTTATTGCCAAAGGTTGCATGATGAACAAAGCCTCACAAAGTTAAACATGATTTTGTACCATTTGGGCTTCTTAAAGATAATTATAAAATTATATATCCTCAATGTGGAATTGATGATAAACTACAAAAGTAACTTATTAACCAGCACGGTTTGTTTGTACATCGCTACCAAAAGCCTTATCTATAAAGCCTTGCATATACGTATATATAAAAGCCTTTCAAAAGTTTTATTCTGAAGCCTAAAAATATAATAACTCTTGCACAGCGATATTCACTGCTTTCAGAGCAATACATGAAGATCAAGTTCTCCATCTGCGCTTCCAGGAATATTCTAGAAGACTCAGGAACAACATTTTACACCTTTCTTAAGCATGCAGTACTAAGAATCATGAATAGGATATATTTAATCTATTCCATTTCAATTCATATTAAAATCTTCCATAACCATACCCAGCTTCCCAGATCAGGAGCTATCCTAGAACTGTCTCCATCTAAACAGCTTCAAAGGTAACATTCCACCAAAAAAAAGATGACATCTCCCTTGATGTTACTGTTATTCCAAGAATGCAATCTCCTCCTTGATGGTACTGTAAATCTATATAGACTCTCAAATGAGTCTCTAGAACAAAACAATCCACACTAAATCATAAATCCTGAAACTGTGCATACAGACATCCCAAATCTTTCTGTATCCCTTCCTGCAAGAGTTTCAGTTGACTACCTCCACAAAAAATCCCACATGTCGATACAGAAGAAACATGCAAGCTGTTATAGGCAAGCTTTGTAAGGCAAGGACTGCCTAAGTCATAGATATTAGAATAATGTTAAAGTTTGGAGTTTTAACAGTTACCAACCAATGTTAATATTTATACATGTATTATGACAGTTTAAGCTGAGGTTAAATGACTACTTAACAGCACAATGACTCTCTGACACTCCAGTTGATGCCAAGAAGACTGAAATAGTATGTTAAGATGCTAATTATGTAGGAAATAGTTTCACTGATACCACAAAAAAGGAAAAGACCTCATACCTGTACAATATCCCAGTTCATTTCATATTCTTCTTTTACTTTGTTGCCTCTTAGATTTTTAACTGGCTTTCCTTCTGGACATGTAGTCGACTTAATTTTTTTAAAAGGTGGCTCATCAAAAGCAAAATCCCCCTCAGATTTCCCATGTGCCACTTGATTTCCCACAGGAACACTTGTTGAGGGTTTTTCATCACTCTCTAAACTTCTTGCATTCTTCCCTTGGAATGAATTTATTTCCATTTTTTTAGGCACTCCTGGCTTTTGACTTAAAGTTTTTGGTTTAGTGCCTACATCTTCTTCCTTAAGTTTTAGAAGTTGCATCTTATTGTCTTCTGCAGGAGCAATAGGCAAGGATACATCCTGGCAAAAAGGCATTGAAATCGTATTAAGCATTGACTGATAACAGTGGTTCGACATTTCAATTAAAACCTAGAAAGACTTGATTTTTCCAAGTGATGTCTTTGTTTGGCAGAAAAACGCCAAGCCAGAAATCAAGTAACGTGAAATATATCTTGTGTAGAGGAAAAGATATAAATATACCCAGCAGAACTGTGATTTAGAAGACCAAATAAAATTATCCTGCAAAGACTTTGGGTTCTCCTTCAAAAGATAGAGACCTACAGGTTTTGCCTTTGTTCATCTTAACAAAACAGTGAACAGCAGGGCAAAGAAGCACTCTTCTATTGAGGTGTTACAAGCAGCATGGAAACCGAAACTGAGATTTGGTCTGCTAAGATATTATTTAATCTAGGATAAACCAGAACTTCTTTCCTGAATATCCTGAGAGATCTTCTTCAGAGTCCAAGAATGTATTTCTCAATATGACACATATGTCGAAACATTCAGAAACACTAGTATAAACCAAAAGGTCTGGCTTTAGTCATGATCTGACTTCTGATGTTAACCTTTGAAAGAAGTAACTAACTTCTGATAGAAGTGCATCTTAAATTCATCATAATAAAACCGTGATCCTTACTGGATCAAACAGTGGTACAAGCAAACCTAATTACAGGCCACCTTTTTGTTGTGGTATCCAGCTGGTGAAAAGGTAGAAGACATCAAGAGTACACCACAGAAACCAGAGATATTAGAGTCCTTACTTTTCATTACAGAAACAGAGGTATGTTTGTATTTCTTTATGTTGTTAAAAAGAGATCTCCAGGGAAAACCATGTCCCATTATCACTGGCCAAAATTTTAAAGGAAGGCCCTTATATCTGAGACATTTAAATACATTAGAAAGCCACATTTATGAAATACACTGAATATTCACAGTAACAATGAAATCACATGAGCTGATCAGACTCAGGCAACCAAGTGAACCAGAGCTGGAAAAATTCTGCTCATGTTACTTGCCCACCACAGTAATTAAATGTCTTTTGTTTACAGATACTCACCATTTCCTCTTTTACTGCTACCTTCTTGACCTTTTTCCTGGCCACAGCTGAACGTGGAGAAGCAACTTTTTTAGTTTTTGCCTCATCTTTCTTTGGCATCCGAGGTCTCTTGGAGGCTTTGCTTTTTGGCTCCCACTCCTCCTCTTCCTCTTGTGATTCAGAGCTCCTGAAAAACAAACGAGTAAACAATATTGCTTACAAGAAGAGCAAAATAATACATAAGCAAGGCAGTCTGGGTGTTTTCTAAGTGAAAGGAAGTGAACAGGAATAATCAACAGAAAGGTAGGCAAACTCAACAAATACAGGTCTATCACACTGTTACAGAGCTAATGGCTGGAACAATTTACCAAGCTTTCCTGAAGAGGGTCACCAGGATGTGTAAGCACCTGATTCTGTTTGGACAACTGGTAATTCAGTTTCACCCTATCTTCACTGTGAGCATGAACCAGCATAGGTAATTTGTGTTCGGTAACTGAAGTTTAGTGCATTAAAACTTTTTAACTAACCTCTTAGAAACGGAGTGTTGTTCTTATGCAGTGCTAAGCATAAGCCTCTAAAAAAAACTATCAGGAAAAAAGTATTCTTACGAATTCAGGAATGAAGGCAGTTCATCATCTTCTGACATAAAGGCTTTGGCTTCAGATTTCACCCTCCTTGGTAAAGATGACATCTGTTACAGAGGCAAGAAACAGAATATTTGGTTGAAGCTGTATTCTCTTATTCGGCACTTCAACTCACTGCCAAGTGTGCCCTCATAATGTCTTCACCAATCACAAAATTTTCCTCTAGAGCAAGTTCAGATTTCTTAGTATCCAAGAATTTAGGCCACAGCAGCACACATTCAACAATCTTTTCAACTGAGCAAACAGACAAACCAGCACTATAGACTCTCAAATTATTTTTCTGTTCAAATGGAGGCAATGATTTGGCTTGCTTATAAAGCTATCGTAGCAAGAGAGTACTGGTTCTCAGACATATTATTGGGTGTCACTTACATACTGTGCCAGTCTGTCCTCTGTCACTCTAGGAAGCACAGGAAATAAAATTAAGATCTCATAAAGTGAGCTCGCATATGGTTTGGATGTGAACAGGACTATAAGATTATCCATTTTGATCTGGAATTCCACCTTTAAAGATTATCTGTTGCTTATATGTATTATAAAAACAATGATTTTGAAAGAGCTGCCCATTAGCATATAGAAAGTGCATAAAACAATTACCAAAGGTAAAAAGGGAAGGCATAGACTTTTCCCTGACCCAGGATTCATACCTACAATAGCTGCATTTCAGTTAATCAGCTACAGAATTTTTGGCAATGGTTGGGCCCATGAATTTCAATAATCACATTTGCCAGTTCCAGTTAGAGAATTTTAGGTACTCGGAAAATTTTACTTGCCAGAAAATTAAAACTAAAAAAATAAACCAAGACAAAAAGCCATAAAGCATTTCTAAAACTATAAAATTCACTAACATTTTACCTATATCTGGTACAATTTCATCATTCTTCACATTCTACACTTCAGCTACTGTACCCAAAAAACTTTTTGCGCCTTGACATTTGATCCAGCCTTACCAACACCATGTGAGCTTTAAAGCCCCATGTCTGCATATACAAACTGGATAAGCATTTTGCAAAGTGTCATTTAACTCACGGGTGAAATGCTCTTGAATCCAACTTCATTCTGGCCTCCGTTCAAGCACTAGAAGCATAACTATTGTTATACATAATAGCACTAGCTATTAGCTTGCTTGTAAAACATCTTGTAGCAATCCTCACGGTCAGTAGCAGCTCAGCATTCCTGTGCCGTTCCACCAATTGAAATCCCACTGTATGACTGGTTAGAATATACATCTACCACAGAAAAACAGAAATCTCCACAGAACACACAAAAAAATATTACTCACCTTATTAGCCTCCCAGGTGAATTTTCACTGTCAGTTCTGAGACACCTGCAACTTCACCCAGACACTTGACTTCTTTGTTTTCCTTTCCTTTTTATAGTTGAATGGTCATTATCATAATCTTCAATTAATTAATTATTCCCATTACCTTAGAGGCATGAAAATAATGTTTCCATTTTATATTGTACTTTAATCTGCAAATAAATGCAAAAACCAAAAAACATGGTTAGGTTTACACATGGTTAGGTCTCACAGTTCTCTGTTTTCAAACTAGGTGTTTAGCTTACAATATCATTATCAGTCAGGCTTCTTCAGCTAATCCAACGTGGGTTATTTTTTAGTATTCCAGGCAATTCTGGAAGCCAGTGATTAAACACTCTAACCAGCTTCTTCATAGTTACCCATTGAATCATAGCAAAGAAGAAGGACAAAGTTCTCTCCACTGAGGTCAGCATTCCATCTACATAGTACTACTCACTAAAGTTCTCTGCCAGTTTTGGACACTCAGCATATCCCCATGATGGCTTTGGGGCTCACCCAAAACTCCAGGTAAAAGGAAAGCCTCATCTTGAAGGTCTTTTTTCTGCTAATATTTCCCTCTCTCCTCAAGTGGCCAAGGGTAGGGTCTCAAAAAAGTCTCAACATTTGCACTGTTACATTAAGCAAGATTACAAGAAGAACAAAGCTACTCCATGAAGTTAGTTGTACTTCCTGCTATCCCACACTGGTGACTAATATAATTCCTTGTATCAGCATGCGAATAGGAGATGAGCTCCTTGGTTTAGGAAATCAAGCACTTTTCACGTTCTTCATGAACAGATTAGTATTTGCTCCTACATCCTTAAGTCCAAGTCTACTTGTTTTCATAAAATGCACTGAATGAAGCAGGATTATCACACAGCCAATATAAAAATGGCATAGAAGATCATGAAAGAGACTAGGAAGTGATATGTAATAAGGCTACGTCTTTATGGGACACGTCAATGTTCATGGTTTTTTTCATTTGATTTCTTGGATTTTCCACTTCAAAAAAAACCAATCAGATCACTTTTTAAGCATCTGATGCAGTCCTTCAGAAAGCTGGATAAGTATCGAACATGTTTGATTTAGAAGATCAAAGAAGATAAGACCAGCACAGAATCTGTCCTCTGTCCCACTCATCAATATTGTGTCAGCTACTCCAAGCACACAGCAAGTTGGGATTGGCCTCAGACACAAACTCCAACTTTAATTACATTATTAATCTACTGAATTTTCTTGAGAAGAGTGGTACATTTGTTCCTAAAGGGTTTTGCACCTGTACTTAAAGTTAATTTGAACTAAGGTAAGATGTGAACTTAAAGCACAAAACTCAGAATAACTCTCCATGAACAGACAAGCCATAGTCAGAAGTCAAAATAGAGTTCTACAGCTCAACATAAAAACCTAATACCAAAGAGCATATCTGAGATGAATATCAAATATTGGGTGTCACAAAGGAAAAAAATTCACTGTGAGGTGGGGCCAAGTTGTAACCACCTCCCCTTCTAGTAGCATATACACCAACTTAACTATACTTCATATCTGTGTGAAAAGAGTTTTGCAGTTGCTACATATATTCTTTTTGTTTACAAAGAATATTTTTTTAATTCAAAACCACAAAAGTATTTCTGATTTGATTCCAAATTACCAGACAGCTGTCTGCTAAATTTTCCTCCTGAGCTGCCCACGCTAGGGTGTACTAACACCTACAGGTAATGACTAAGAAAAACAGTCGTCCTGTGATTCACTGTGGAGGGGGAGGCAGGCAAAAGGGTGAAAAAGCAACGAGCCTAAATGCCACTGATGATGATGAGTAACTATTACAGCATCTTTAAAAGTCCCTTCCAAATCCAAACATTGTGTGATTAAGAAAAAAAAATTTAAAAAAAAAATAAATCACAAAAACAAAACAACTTAGGGACAGTCCCGGAAGTGAGGCAGGAAGACTCAAGAAACAGGCAAACACAGTTTTGCTACACATGGGCTTCTACAACACAGACTGCAGAGACTAAACGAGAAGGCAACCAAACAAGCCATTGCCTGCTCTGTGCTCTGCTTCTACTAGGATATGGTCCCCGATGCCTCCTGCCTCAAGTGTTGAGGGAGCTTGGAAGAGCTTTATTCACCCTCCCATGGCATGCAGGGATCAAGACAGTGTGAAGTTGGTCACTTATGTCCCATTACATTTTCCAGATAGACTGGCCTCAGTGGGAAAACTGCCTTTTCCTCCTACTTCTCTGTAACCTCCAGGTAACCATACTCAAAGTGAGAGTTGGTTTCCAAGGTTTCTTTCCTGAAGAAAGAAACTACAGCTTGCGTAGATCTCTGTCTCTTTCCCAAATCCAGAAAAGTCCCATAGTTGTAGAAGAGCCAATTACAAAGCTGAGCAATTAAGAGCAACCTATTTATACCAGAGTCAGGTCAGAGCAAGCTTTTTTCCCTTCCTGTGTCTGTGTTCAGTGTTGCCGTATCTTACTGTAGGTGTACACAGTGCTTGGCATCTCCTGTACTTTCTACCTGAAGGAAGTAAGCACACGGTACCCAGTGATGTGCAGAAGTTATCCAGCCACCCAGTGCAGGATTTCACTGGCTTGCCAACTTGCATACTCTGTTCTAGCATCTCTCCTCACATCTGAGGCCAGAAAACTTCCAAGTAACATTTGCCAACACATTTTTTCTTATTTCATGTACACTATCGGAAATTTTACCGTAAGTTTTTTAAATGTCACTCTTTGAGAAAAAGAGATATTAACAATCATCTTATCAACAGTATTTTACTTCCATGCCAGGTGACACAAGCCAGGCCCTGGAAACTTTGGCCTTGCCCACATACCTCAGCTCCCAACTTCTGTATCATTTCAGATTTGTCTGCATATGACTGAACCTACACCCTAGACCCTTGATCCCCTTCCTATTCAAGGGAATCAAAACTCTTCTGCTTGTCTATCTTCCTTGCTTCTCCACAAAACCTGAAACAGCTGCAGCACATTCTTCAAAAGTACTTCCCACTTAAAAAGGGAAGCAGACTTTGCAGAGCTATTACACTGTTCAGCGAAGAACTGAAACTATTTAAATCATTGCTATTGTAGATAAATGTATCTCCCAGGTCTACTCTCCAAATGGTTTGGCATCAGTTTTGTTGCCAGTTTTTTTCATTCCCACAATTTCTATTCTCCTAATCCATTGCAGAGCTCCAAAATGAGTGAGTTGCCCTGATGGCTGTAAATAGCACACTTCCCCCGCCTCATTAAAATAAGGCTAGTGTAGCTTGGTGTTGGGCCACACCAAGAATAAAGAGTGACAGGGTAGCTTTTACTATACTTCATCGCACAGAATCCTAATACGGGTTTGCAAAAAACATACAGCGAGGAAGTACTCATTCCTCTGGTCTCTCCCCAAATAGGAGTTCTAGGCTGCATGTAGAATATAAATAGATTGAGGCTTTAAAGGCCTCATATTAAAGAGCAATGCAAGTCTCATTTAGAGACTGATATTCTCTTCAACCTCACTGTTCCTGCAAAAATACAACCTTTCAAAAGTAAATTTCATCAGATTCAAATCAAGGTGGCATAAGCAACTACTTGCAGAAAGAGAAGTTTAATAGCAGTTTAAAAGCAATTAGTTGAAAAAACCCTCCTACCCCTCACCACTCTCCCAACTCTCCCCCCTAAAAAAACCCGCACTAGCACTTGGCTATGTGTAGTAGCTCCACCACTAGAGAAACAATTTTCAGAGTCAGAAATTGCTCCAGTAATCTTAATAGACTGTAACATCTTCTACAGGGCAGTTTAGGGGAAAAAAATGTATTTAACAGTTGAAAGTTACAGAAAATATATTTTCACAGTATCATAGAGTGTCAGGTTGGAAAGGACCACAAGGATCATCTAGTCCAATCTCTCAGGGTAAAAGTCTAGTTTAAATGAGTTGAGTCAGCACCCTGTCAAGCTGACTCTTAAAACTGACCAATGTAGGGGAATTTACCCCTTCCCCTGGGAGATTGTTCAAATGTCTGATTGATCTCATGGTAAAAAAAATTCTTCTGGAGTTCAATGGGAACCTCTCCAGAGCAACTTGTGTCCATTACCCCTCGTCTTTTCCATGTGACTCCTCATGAAAAGGGAGTCTCCATCTTCTTGGAAGCCACCTTTTATGTACTGGTATATGGTGATAAGTTTCCCCCTGTGTCTTCTCTTCCTGAGGCTGAACAGGTCCAATTTTCTCAGCCTTTCTTCCAGTCCTCTCATCATCCTTATGGCCCTTCTCTGGGCCCTTTCCAATCTGTCTGCATCTTTTTTGTATAATGGGGACCAAAATTGGACACAGTACTCAAGGTGTGGTCTGACCAGCACCAAGTAGAGACGGATAATGACTTCTTTATCTCTGCTGATGATGCCCTTTTTAATGCAACCCAGCATCCTGTTGGCTTTCTTTACAGCTGCAGCACCCTGTTCGCTCATGTTGAGCTTGTCATCCACCAAGACCCCCAGGTCCCTTTCCACAGGGCTGTTCTCTAGCCAGGTGGAGCCCAGTCTCAGCTGCATTCTTGGATTATGTATTTCCAGGTGCAAGACCTTATATTTGTCCGTGTTGAACTTCACACAGTTCCTGCCAGCCCACTCATCCAGTCTGTCCAGATTTTCCTGGAGGGTGGCTCTCCCTTCTGGAGTGTCAACTACCCCACTCATTTTGGTGTCATCAGCAAACTTCATCAGGGAGCTACTGATCCCAACATCCAGATCACTAATGAAGATATTAAATAGTGTCAGGCCCAATAACGATCCCTGAGGGACTCCACTTGTGACTGGTTGCCAGTTAGAGAATGAACCATTTACTACCACCCTCTGGAAATGGCCCATCAGCCAGTTCCCCACCCACCACACAGACCACTTATCTATGCTTTTCAAGGAGGAGGCTGTGGGGGACCATGTCGAAAGCCTTGGAGAAGTCCAAGTAGACAATGTCCACCGCTCACCCTGCATCAACTAAACAGGTCACTCCATCATAGAAAGCAATTCGATTTGTTAAACATGATCTGCCTCTGGTGAATCCATGTTGGCTTTTTCCAATCACGTGTCCCAGTTTACTGGTGATAATACTCAGGAGGATTTGCTCCATAATCTTCCCAGGGATCAACATGAGGCTAATGGGTTTATAACTACCTGGGTCCTCCTTGGAACCCTTCTTGTATATAGGGGTGACATTAGCCTTCTTCCAGTCTTTGGGCACATCTCCCAATCTCCATGACTTCTCAAAGATTATGGAAAGCAGCCTCGCAATGACAACAACCAGCCCTCTTAGCAGCCTCGGGTGAATGGCATCTGGGCCCATCGATTTATACAGGTCGAGCTCCTGTAATAGTCAACACACCAGCTCTTCCATCACTGACAGCAGGTCTGCCTCTGATTCAACATGTATACTTGTTTCCGTGGCCTGGGACCCAGCAGAGCTGGTAAAGACAGAGGTAAAGAAGGTGTTGAGGACCTCTCTCTTTTCAGCATTGTTGGTGACTAGTTCACCTCTCCTGTTCAACAGTGGGCCAATATTCTTCTTCTGTTTCTGCTTGCTGTTAATATATCTGAAGAATCCTTTCTTGAAGTTTCTGACATCTCTGGCCAATTTCAGTTCAAGCTGAGCTTTTGCTTTCCTAACTGCATCCCTGCACGCCCTGGCAACGCCTTTGTAATTTTCAACAGGCGATGCTCCACTTTTCCACCTCTGGTACATTTTCCTTTTCTTTTTGAGCAGGCCCAGAAGCTTGCAGTTAAGCCAAGAGGGTCTCCTGCTCTGCCTGCTTCCCTTGCCTGTAGAGGGGATGAACTGGTTTTGTGCATCTAGGAGAGTGTTCTTGAAAAGCTCCCAGCTCTCACTAGCTCCTTTATCCTCCACAGAAGCTTCCCATGGGATCCCTTCCAACTAAGTCCTAAGCAACCTGCTGCTTTCCCAAAGTCTAAAATCTTTGTCTTGGAACTAATCTTTAACACGCTCAGCAGCATCTCAAACTCCACGATGTTGTGATCACTGCAGCCAAGGCTGCCCCTAACTGAAATATTACAGAGTATGTTTTCATGGTTAGTGAGCAGCAAGTTCAGCAGTGCCCCATTCCTGGCTGGCACATCTATTATTTGTATGAGGAAGGAGTCCTCAAAGCATTCCAAGAACTTGAGAGATGGCTGGTGAACTGCTGTGTTGTTCTTCCAGCAGATGTCTGTGTAGTTAAAGTCTCCCATAAGAACCACATCTTGTTGACCTGAAGCCTGCTTACTTGACCCGACTATCGCTTCATTGGTCTTGTCTTGGTTTGGGGGTCAGTAACAGATCTCTACCATAAGGTCTCCCTTGGAGATGACCCCTCTGATTTTAACTCAGATGCATTCTGAGTTAAATGGGGCTTGCACAGTTACCATAGTTGACTTCTATACATTCAAGGTTCTCCTTAACATAGAGGGCAACTCCTTCTCCTCTTCTACCCGGCCTGTCTTTACAAAATACTCTATAGCCATTAATCCCGATCCCCCAGTCATTGGAGTTGTCCCACCATGTTTCAGTTATCCCTATGATAACATAACTTTCTGACTGGGCTCGGAGCTCCAGTTCCTCCTGTTTGTTTCCAAGACTGTATATGTTAGTGTACATACATTTCAGGTGGCTGGACATTTGATTCTCATTTAGAGAGACAGCTGAGGCACATTTTACACTACTCTGGTTGGCCTGATTTATTCCCCTATTGGGTGTAACGGTGATGGTGGCACGAGCAATGTCATTTTGGATCCCTCCCCCTGAGTCTTTCAGTTTAGAGCCCACCTCACCAAGCTGGCCAGTCTGCTGCCAAAGATTCTCTTGTCTCTTGCTATTCCTCTGCTCATCTCTAGTGAGGCTTATACTACCCCCTCCCCACTTCGAACCTAGTTTAAAGCCTTATTGATGAGCCCCGCCAGCTTATGTGCAAGGATCCTTTTACCCCTTTGAGAAAGTCAAATTCTACCAGTTTCCAGAAGGCTCGGTCCTGTGTAAACCTCCCCAGCATCAAAAAACCTAAAACTCCACCAATGGCACCATCCTCTGAGCCATGTGTTGATCTGTTTTCTGTTTCCCACCAGTATTCTTCCCTGCTACTGAAGGAATTGAGGAAAACACTACCTGTGCTCCGGATCCTTCAATCAATCACCCCAGGGCCCTGAAGTCCCTCTTGACTGCCTTTGCAGTCCGCTGCTCTACCTCATTGCTACCAACCTGAACAACTAACAGCAGATAATAATCAGCGGGCCTTACCAGATTAGGGTGTTTCCTGGTAACATCTCTAACCTGGGCTACAGGGAGGCAGCAGACTTCCCTGTGGAAGGGGTCCAGTCGGCATACTGGACCTTCTGTTCCCCTCAGAAGGGAATCACCTACAGCAATTACCATCCTTTTTTTCTTCACTGGTGCAGTTGTAATACGTGGGGTAGACTGACTGACCCTAGCTCCTGGATGGGCTTTCTTCAGCACCTTCATTTGCCTGGCCCTCAGGTTCCAGAGCCCCATATCTATTATGGAAGGGCAACTGGGAAGGTGAGGGAGGCAGGGAGGGGATTTTCCTGCTGCAATGAGCAGGGACCCGCTTCCACTCCCCTTTAACTCATAGGTCCCCTCCTTCTGCTTGGCGGAGAGAGGGTAGGGGATCCTGTGTTTCTTGTGAAGCCTTCATCTCCTGTCTTAGCCTCAGGGTGTGGCTCCACCAAGCGATCTCTCTCTCTCTCGCACTCCCTAATACTCCTTAGCCTTTCAACCTCCTGTTTTAGCTCAGACACCAGGTGGAGCAGATCATTCACCTCGTCACACTTCACACAGGTGTTATTACTGCTGACCACCTGTAGGTGTGACAAGGTCAGGAACTCCCTGCAGCTAGAGACCTGGACTTGAGCATCTTTGAACGGGGGCTCCATTTGAGCCGCCACATTCCTCCCGGTGCTGATCTCGGTATGATCAAATGAATGCCATTATGGCAAATTTAATTCTCATAACCTTACTACATTAAGTCACATAAATCTCTCATAACTAGAAAAATATAAGCAAGAAGTCTACTGGACCTTACAAGTCAATCAAACAGATTCTTCTACCCGAAGGCACAGGATTTAAAAACAAACATAAAAGCAAAAAGAAACAGAACCAAAGTAACACAACATCATCACCACACATGTACTTAGAAATTAGTTCATTTCAGTAACAGCAAAAAAACCCAAAAAACAACCCCTCTCCCAGCAGAAAAGGACATGGAAACTTCTAAAGCTCTTTTCCAGTCAATCTGAAGTAATACGCTCCTTTCACAAAGGGTATCTCTTTATGCAGGAACCTCTTCAAACTTTGTTCTGCAGCTTCTGCTTTTCTAGCATGAAGAAAATAGCAAATATAATAGAATTTTGCATTTTAGCTTTTTCTTAAACCAGATAGTACTAGCCAAATGACAGTTTATTACAACACCAAGGGGCAGGACATAAAAAGCACTACAAATCCCCCACGACAAGTGAATGTTAGACCAATATTAGTAGCAGCAGAATGGCTCACTTCAATAATTATATGTAGGGTCTCAACAGTTTCATTTTGCTTGTCATTTTAAGACACCTCCATTGCACGCTAGAATAATACCCTAAGAAGAGATCAGTGTGAACATAACATCAGCAGCAAAGGGGAAAGAAAAAAGGCTACGCAGACCAACGGTCATGACTTGTATGGAAATCGTTCTGTGATTCCAGAAGGTTTTTATCACTTGTAACAACTAAGCTATACTTCAAAATATAAATCCAACTTACTGTAATCCTCTCGAGGTTACAACTTGGGAGAACTCGCAGACACTTTTGCTCAGAGAAGCTGGTGCAGCAGATTTCCAAGGACTTTTCCTGCACAAAGCTAGTCAGGACTGCCTGAGAAAGGAGTCACAGACAGAAATCAGGAGACTCCAATGCTAACTGGAAAATTACAGCCAGAAAGAAAGTGAGACATATACAGGGTACGCGCATACAGCAAAACAGTCCCCAGTGCTAATTGGAAAGAAAAAGGTGTAACACTGGTAGGAGTACCACCTACTGCTACTACTTAGGGAAGTACCACCAAAGAGGCAAACCAGCAAGGTTGTGTGCTTAGAAAGCACACTCTCCTCCAAGCCTGTTCCTATAACTACTGGTCCCACTGGGGAAAAGGAACAACCTGCATTATACAGCAGCTCGTCTATTAATTAGAGGAGGTGTGCAAAGGAAGGTGGGGGAACAAACACTTTCCACACATTTTTTTTAAACCACTTATCTCAAACCACCTATGAAAACAGACACTATCTGAAACCAGGGGGATCCTGCTTCCGACTCAGTAACAGACTGCAACATCACATGCAGCTACTCCTTCCCTCCAGTCCAGCAAACCAGCCATAACGTAACACTCCCATCCAGTTTAACTTAATGGGATGTGTTTGCTCCTGAAGGATATGGAAGCTGCACATCTGTTCTGCATGGCAACAACCAATGCAGAGCTCATCACACCAGAGACATTAATTTAGGAGCCTTGCAGGCACAAGGGGAGTTAAGGGTAAGGCACTCTGTTGCTCGATGACTCTCTACCATCCAAATCACTGCTTTTGGGCCCAGAAGCATGACTGAGTTTAAAAGACACTCAATGTACTTTTAAGCCCTTTTCTTCCCCAGATGATACCCTACTTTCCTCAGATCTGGCACGATTCAAATGAAAGATTAATTGAGCTTTCACCCCCCATGCCTGGGAAGGGCATCAGTTCCCAGGTAGAGCCACGGGAATGAACCACCTCACGAGCCCCTCCCTGCTCCCAAGGAGCGCGGGGGCCCCCGGGGGCCCCCCCCCCGGCCGCCCCACCCCGCCGGATGCCCCGGCCCCCGCGGGGCGCTGCCGCCGGCATCCCCGGTCCCGCTCCCCCGCGGCTCTCGCACAGCGGGGCTGCGGGCAGCATTTTAGGGAGAGAGGACCCCGAACAGCACCTCCCCCCTCGGGCTGGGGGAGAGGCAGGGAGCAGAAACGGAGGCCCAGGAAGAAAATGGCTCATTTGCACCTGAATAACCGAGACAAGAAGAAACCCCCGCTTGCCAGCGCAGCCCCATAGGCCGCTGCTCGCCCTGCCTCACCCGCACCCTCAACCCAAGACCGGCGAGGGACAGGAGGCTCCCCCAGACATTACCCCCTGCTGCCGGCTGCCGCGTTTGAAAGGGCCGCCAGGGCAGCCATGGCGGAGCCGCCCACCCGACGCGCCGCGTAGAGGAGCAGGAAG
>NW_010194177.1:0-39640 GCF_000695765.1 Mesitornis unicolor | reverse complement strand
AAGGCAGAGAACCCACCACCACTTTCCCAGACCCCCCGCTCCCCCTGGTTGTGCCCCAACAGCCATCGTAGGAGCAGTGTACTCACCCCAGCCTGCTGTGGGTCAGGGTCCCAGACACAGAGGCAAGATCCACAGAGCAGGTACAGGCATTGATGTGACTGAGACTAAGACTGAGCTGGAGAGCAGCAGGTACAGGCATTGATGTGACTGAGACTGAGACTGAGCTGGAGAGCAGCAACCCAGCAGCCTTCAGCCTGGGACCCAAAGCCCTGGGCTGAGCTCAAATGGTGTCCCAGGGCCATGGGCAGGGGTGTCGGTGGAGGCTGTTAGGGTCTATGAGTGCCCTCAGGGCCTTGGCAAAGGTCTGTGTCAAAGGGAAAGGAACCAAACTGCTCAAGTTCTTCTGAAGAAGGCAATGGGCGTGCTGGGAGAGGAAGGGTGAGGGTGATTTCACTGGCAAAACCCCAAAGCATCCCTTGGAAAACACAGGTTTAGCTCCTGGCATTGCTAACGCCTTCCCATGTGATCTTGGAACATCAGGAAGGAGCTTGCACGTCTGTGGCTATGTTTATTCTAAAATGATGCTCATAGTTATTTTTAACCCCTTTACATGCTGAACTTTAACTCTGCCTTGACTTGTGGCTCTTCCGTTGCTGGCGGGAGCTCAGGACAGGACCAAAGACTGAACGTGCTGTCTGGGGGCTTGGCCTGAATCAAGGCAATATCTCTGTGGCCCCAGCTTTCTGTGCCTGTGTTCTCTAAGCAAATACCTCTAAACTGCACAGGTTAGGCTTGTTTCTTGATTTCTAGCCCAAGGCACGGGCCGGTCTGTAAACTGCATGTGTGCTTCTCAGCGTTTGTACAACCCTGAGGATGTCTTCACTCCTTTCACCGCTTGCAGCCTGGGGGAAGGAAGGCTGACTGCCAGCAGGTATTACCCTAAACCACAACCCTTTTCTTCAGCTTAGCTGCCCCGCTGTGTTTGTTTCTGACAGAAACATGCTGCTGATAAAAGGCTCGTTTTCATCTAGGTGATACAGGACGGCCTGGAAATACAGTCTATAAATCACAGCATCCCAGCATGTCAGGAGTTGGAAGGGACCTGGAAAGCTCCCCCAGTGCAACCCCTGCCAGAGCAGGATCACCAGAGCAGTCACACAGGAACACATCCCTGCTCCTGTTTTCTGTACAGCCAAACCCCTTATCACTGCTTTATTCTGCCACCTCTCCTTCCTGACTGTGTTAACCTGTCCTAAAAAACATCCCCCTCCCAAGGTGCCTAAGTCCTATGGGGAAATATCCCCCAGCATTTAGGCCAGGATAAAATAAATTCTGTATTTTTCATTCTCTCTGTGTGTGTGAGCTTGTTTGCATGCTTCTTCCTTCCCATCTTGAAGGGACACAACTGTTATTTTTATATCAACTCTGAAGTGGCTAATATTTTAAATATTGCTTCTTAAGAAAAAGCAAGTGTGGGTACGTCAGATCTGTGCAGGCTCACACGGTTGCATTTTAAAGTTTACCTACATTTCTGCATGTAAACATGCTTTCTTGATGCAGCACTGCGCTTTTTCCGAAGACCTCAGGATGCTCTAGAGACCTCAGCCTGCGAGGTGCTGCCTCCTTTGACCCCTCTCAGGACTTAACGCACCTGCTTGACTTTAACCACGGGCAGGGGGACCCAGCAAAACCAGCACGCCTGGCGAGCAGCACGCACTGTGAGTGCTCTGCTGGAGCGGGGCCAGGAAGCCCAGTGCGTGTGAGGATGGAGCTGCCATTAATTCAGGCTCACAGTGCCCCTTTGAGGAGCGGATTGCTGCGAGAGCTGCTCGAAATGTGGAAATGGCATTCTGTGATGTGAATTTTTGGTTCTGCTAAGGGTGAAGTGAATGCGGGCTTTAAATAAAATAAACTAAAGGCTTTAAAATAGAAATTATTTCAATGTGTTCCCCCTCTTTCCAGTTCTTTGCCTTTGTCGTGGTTCAGGGCTGGGCTGGCCACTAAACCCTGCCCAGACGCTCTCTGTT
Source organism: Mesitornis unicolor (assembly GCF_000695765.1). Lineage (NCBI taxonomy): Eukaryota > Metazoa > Chordata > Aves > Mesitornithiformes > Mesitornithidae > Mesitornis > Mesitornis unicolor. The sequence continues at coordinate 37,613 of NW_010194177.1, read as the reverse complement.
AACCCCTCTCCCCTCCCCAGAAGGGAAAAGAGAAGAAGGGAGAGAGACTTTACGGGTTGGGAAAGAAAACTAACAGGTTTAATAAACAATAATACTGATACTACAGGATAATAATGTAAATAGGAAATAATGAAATCTATACAGATATGTACAAATAGATCTACAAAACCAATAGAAAATCCTCCCCCAATGACGATGATGGCACCAGAGGCTCTGGGAGCACTGGAAGAGTCCCAGTGCAGACCCAGCAGCAGTGGGAGCTGATGCAGGAACACAGGGATCAGGATCAGAGGCAGACAAAGCAGCAGGGTCTGCTGGGCCTTGGGCCATTGCAGGGGTGGAGAGGGAAGGAAGGGTCCAAGCTGGAAGGGTCCAGACCCTGGTGATCCCTGGGCTTTCCACTGAGTGTGGGTGTGTGGGATGCAATCCCTCGTTGGGCAGGTTTGGGTCTGCTCCTCCTGTAGGTGCAGACACAGCACCCATGGTGAGACAGTGGCCTTGAGATTATCACACTGTCTGGAAAACCATGCTGCTGGTTTCAGCAAGTTCAGCCACTTAGAAGAGCCTGAGCTGAAAAGTCAAACCACTGAATAGAAAATCAGTTCTGTTTAGCTCAAACCAGGACAGCCTTCTTCTCTTTGTCCTTATCAAAAGATTAAAAAGAAATAATGGTGGCTGTTATGATGGAAACAAAGCAGGTAAAATGTAAAATCCTTGACCAAAGGTAACCATTCTCAAGCTGTAAAAAACACCTAAGATTTTGCCAACGTATCATCCCTTTCGGGCCCAAAACATGTTATGAACTTAAGTCTTGTGTTTACAACATAGGGAAATTAGAGGATGATTTATGGAAAATAAGGAGAAAAAAAGACAGGGGTTTATGTTTTTTACATTCAGTTATTTTATATCCCCTTGCTAAGAGCAGGTGAGACCTTTTGCAAAGGATACAAGTGCGAAGGGCAGGCAGCAGCAAGGGGACAGTGCCCGGGGGGCAGCACTGGGAGAGGATGCAGCCAGCACAGCCAAGACTCACAGTCTTCCCATTGCAGCGTGGCCATAAATCTTCATTTCTGCTGGAAACAACACCACAGTGGTCCAAAGCCAGGCAGAAAGTGTGCCCAGGCTTAGGTAATAAGGCAACCAACTGCTATTCCTGACAACACTGCAAAGACAGTAAGTTAAGCACCCATTCATATCCCTTGTTGGCCAGGGATAGGATAAGTTGGGTGTTTTAATGAAGTACATGCTTTAGTGTCTACTGAATCGTGGCTTCTGCCAGGATTTAAGCCAGAAATGACTGAAGTCTTTAGATTTCCACTGTCTTCACCCTGTGTGGCATCAAGTAACTTATCCAGATGATTGGGTTTAAGCCTTCAGCAACTCCATTCGCTTCCGTTGGATTGCTCCTGTGTGCCAGCTCCTTGCAGTCAGCTGTGCCAAGTTGCAGCTAGGGAGGCTGGTAAAGATGGCACTAAGAAGGGAAAAAATAAACTAAACTAAATTCAAATGAGAGTCAGGAGAGCCTGGATGTGCTTAGAGCTCGGAGACAGCATTCCTGGGTAACCACAGGGTATTCATGCTGGTGCTGTAGGCATTAGATCTGCATCAGTGTAAGTGCTGCAAGATGAGCAGGGCAGAAGAGCCAGGAATTATCATTAATAACACGAGGCAAGGACAGAGCTGGCAGGATCCAAGGATGGGTGGGATGACTCCAGCCCTCATTTTAACATGGAGGTACGGTAGCCTCAGCAGTCTGTGCTACTCTGCAGCAACCACACGAGATTATTTTTAAGGTATTTTTGCATTGCTTTACGTCAGGGGTTGGGGGTGCACTGAGAGGAGTTTCTCTCAAGTACCGCAAGGGCAAGAGAAGGCAAGCATGGACATGATAAAAGGCTAGAGAAGGACTAAGCCCCTTGCTGGCTTCAAACATAAACTAGACCCTATAAAAATAAGACTGTTTCCTTGTAACTGGAATGTGCAGGAAGTTTGTTTTTATAAGTAGAAAATAGAACCTGTTCTTAATGAGTAACACTTGTCCATGGTCACACATCTTGTCAGCAATGAGAATTCTTTCGAGCTCCCCTGTGCCCGCGACATCCCAAAAGAATTCTCTTCTAAGGAATATGATCAAAAGATCCATAAAACCCAAACAAGGAATGTACTGGATGGGATTCTAAAAGCAGGAAATTGGAAAAATGAAAGCACGGTTATAAAGGAAATCTACTCTAAATGCTGCTGAGCCATAGCAGCAGAAAGTGGTGTATTGCTGCTGACATCAATGACTTAGGGAAGGCTGGGAAAACCTTCCCGTGTGCCTCTCATTATTTGGTTCAGCCATCACAGAAGATTGAACGTCCTTGCAACTGCTTGTGTCCTTCCAGTGCTAATGTGACCAAATCTGGAAAACCAGTCGGAATGGGTTGGTGTCAAAGACAGAGCGGATCAGTCAGAGCTTCTGGGCAGCTTTAGGACCTGTATCTCGTCATCCTAAAAGTTGCCCACTGGATGCTCAAAGAGGCACAAACAAGGGGCGCAGGGCAGTGACTCCAGTCCGTGCCATCATCCCTGCTCTCCTTGTCCCCTTGGGGAGTTATGCAGCCCTTTTGCTGCACCACCTGAGTAACCCACATGTGCAGGACAGGGAACATTTGTGGCTTGCTGCCTGCGTTGTGTGCATTAGTGACATGAATCACAGGTCTGTGATTTCATAGGTGCTGGCTGTAGACCAAAAAAAGGAAAGTTGTCATCACGTGTCTGTGAAATTGGGAATGGACAGGGTACTTTCAGAAAGAACTGATACGATTTAGTCTCAAGCTTCGATGCGTTGCTATGCTATTCTCATCAAAACCCCTTTGCAGGCCTCAACTCTGCATAAGACCTGCAGAAAATAGGTGGTATTTTGATGCCCCCCACAAGTGGCTGTGTGAAGGTCTTGAGTTTGCTGCCACCATGTAACAAATTACTTTTGGGGACTGTACACTGAAGTCTTAGCACCTTACGATTTTTGTTACTACCTCCTCTCTGGTTCTCTAGAAGGACAGACAGAAAGCCTGGTCATACTGCAGTCAAAATTAGATTTGCCATTCCCTTTGCTAAGGACAGGATTTCATCTTCTGTATGGGTCCAGTGCTTAATTCCATATATGTGCAGCCTGGCTAATGCTCCGAGGTCCACTTCTATCAGCAGGACCACCAGCAGTGTCATCAGTGTTTGCTGAAGGAACTTCAATTGACTCCTTAGTGCAGTTCAAGGAGAGAAAGGTAATACAGGTTGAAAGTTGCAGCAACTTGATTCAGCTCGGCCACAGGAATGACAGAGAGCCCTGTCCGACTTGGAGCTATGTGAAAAGAGCAGTTCCTTGCATATTACACTGAAACAGCCTCATTATTATTTCATGAGCTGGCTGGCCACGGTGTCAGCGTGGATAAATAAACACGGGGAAGTCACTCCGAGCACTTCTCAGAATCTTACGCTGCAAAACATTCGTGAATGTAAATAGTAAGGGTGGGAAAACCTCAAAAGTCTCTGACCCTTATTTCCAAGATCTGGGATCTTGTGAGATTTGGTTACATAGTGAGAAATTTGAAACTCTGACAACTTGGCTTCAAAACCATTGTTTTAATAGACATCATTTTCCTGTTACTGAGTAAAATAGAGACAAGCCTCTTCACCAAAGCACGGATCGGAATAAAAAGCACCTCTCTGTAACCATGGGAGATTGTAGACCAAAATACCACTTTGATTTAAATAGTAATAACTATATTATTAGAAGATGAAATAGCCATTTCTGTCTTCAGTCATATCCCTGGATCTAGGATGGGGCTCATTCCCGCCAATGTATTTATGCAGAACTCAGATTGATTTCCCTGGTTGAAACCAGGGAAATTGTTGCTTTCTGCTTCTCTTATTCAACTGCTTTGGGGTGTAAAATATATATATATATATATCTCTGAATACAAATCAAATCTTTTGCAGCTTTGATTCTGCTTAAACAAAAAAATTTGAGAGCAACAGAGAGTTACAGGTTCCATCAGCAACTGGCGATTTGCCCCAGACCTCCCCCAGTTTGGAGCATGTGTCCATGTGGTGGGGCCCTCCTGGAAAGGGCTCTTGGCTGGGCTCTAGAGGTCCCATGCTCTGTGTGCTTCCCTTCCTGGGAAAAGCCCTTGTGTAACCTGGCCTGTCATCGTAGCAGGTAGCATTTGCCACAGTCACAGATCCCACATTTTGAAAGCTGCTAAAATGTGCTGCATTTCCCTGCTTTCCACTGACAGTCCTAGCTGTGCCCTGCCTATGTGGGACACGAGACCTGGAGGTCAGATTTGTAGGAAAGCATTTCCCACCATCAATTATGATCTGATTAAGGAAGGGAGGAAGGGAGGAAGGGAGGAAGGGAGGAAGGGAGGAAGGGAGGAAGGGAGGAAGGGAGGAAGTTAGTTTTACACACTTCAAAAACTAATTCATTGAGACCATTTGGGGAGATGCACTTCTGAGCATTTCTTCTGATGTGCTGAGGATTTTGGCATGATACGGAGCAGTAATTTAGAGCCTCTTCCAGATGGCTTAAGGCTGTTCATTGAAGAAGACGACAGATAGCATGTAAATGTATAGCTATAGTCCTCTCCAGTTTCCAGATCTACTGAACTCATATGGGATGAGCCAGGGAGAAAAGTGGAAGCTCTACAGCAGCATAATGCTGAACAGCTGTGACCAGAGCCTGTAACTGTCAAACCGTGTTGAGAAAATGGTCAGGCACTGCCTATCACCTAAGCCGTTCTCCTGCTCAGGAATATTTTGCAGATGACAATATTCAGGAGTAAATTGAGCCCAGACGGGAGAATAGCACGGCACAGGCTTTTGTTGTTTCAAGTCTGTATGTGCTTTGGGTACTAATGAGCTTCCAAGAAGGCAGGAAAGGTCAGGTAGGGCAGGCGCTGTTTCATGTGGCTCCAGCAGTATACGATGTGTTATCTCAGTTATGTCATACGCAGCAATCCGTGTAGGCAGCGTTTTTTGAATACAAGCTGGAGGCATGAAGCTTAAGTTTCCTCTCACATACTCTGGCTGTGTGTGAGCATTACTTCGTTGTTTTCAATGCAAATCCACACTGCTTTATTTTTTTTTTTATAAGATCGGACAACAATTATATTCGCCAGATGTGTACAGTCCCCTTTCTCCTAAACGCGTGTCAGGCAAGCAGCTTTTCCCCTGAGCCTCAGAAAATGCCCTTTTTCCAAAGCAGTGCATGGTGGCCATGGCAGGCCCGCAGTAATGTGCCTGAGCAGACACGTGGAGTTTCCATTCCCTTGAGGGAGACAAACACGGGGATGGACGGGGGTTAAACTTGCTTCTCCACTGATGGCAAATAAGGAGTCACGCACAGTAAAGCCCCTTGAGCTGCTGCCCATGACCACCCCCTCAGGGTGGATCGGCATTTCTACCTCCTGCAGATGATTTCACCTCTTGTGTCTGCAGGGACATTTGCAGCCTTGGCGCCTGCTGGGTATGCTCTGCACTGAGGATGGCTTTGCCTTTCTCCTCACCTTTCTTTCCAGAAGGTGGTGGGTGTCCAGAATGGCCTTGCTGGGCTCACCGTGTCCAACATTTGTTCCCATTGAACTCAGGCTGGGGGTGAAGTATTTTCCCCTCCCACTTTCAGGCAAAAGGCTTCCTGCGACCCAGTTCCCTCTCTGGGAATGGGGATAACCAGTGCTCTGTTTGTTGGTACAGACAGCAAACAGCCTCTCAAGCAGGAGCTGTCTCTGAAGTCAATAATTAAGTCTGTAATTCATACAACAGGGTCCAGGCCTTGGTTGTAATAATTCTCCCCAATCAAATTCAGAAGCTGGATGAACGCAGTTAAAGAACTGAACTATGATTTTGGCTCTGTTGACACAGAAATAATATCGAGATGCCCTGCAGATCATCCGAAACCTGTTGATTTTGCATAATCTGGAAGTGACACATTTTTATGTACAGGTTTCTCAGGAATACACATTTCTGTGAGAATGCGGCTCAGAGTTTCTGTGCTCTGTTCTGTTAATCATGACCGACTGCTGGTATCTGAATAATACAGCAAATAGCCCACAGGATAAAGCTGACCTACGAAAATTTGAATTCAGCTGACCTGGAGCTATCTCAGTCATGGTTTTCACAAACCGCATTGTCAGAATAGGGCAGAGATAATTGTGGCTCAGGCTAAAGGGCAAGGGGCACAGGAAACCACGAGGTGGTGAGCATGAAAATAAATAGCCCTCTGTCACAAGAACAGCCCCATTGAGGGATGCTGATTTTGAGCAGGAGAAGGACATCAGTCTGGGAGAAGCCTGGATATGTAGCAGTTCTCCTCATGACCCCCTGAGCTGCTCCCTGGGAAACCTCCTGTTCCCTGGGACTCTGACCCTCCCAGCCATCCCTGTCTGGGGTTCAGAAAGCCCTGAGGGCAGCCCTTTGCTGCCCTGAGCAGAGCAAACCCCATGGAACATCCCTCCAGCCTCTGCCGCTGGCACTGGAGGTGAGACTTGGAGGGCTTATGGGTGGGCACACTTGGAGAGGGTTGGAAGCAGGGAGCTGTGTGGGCAACAGTGGGGCCAGGACTCTGATGCCTCCCTTGCCCCTCCACAGCATGGTACATCTGGCAACATGAAGGTGGTTTTGGTGATCCAGTCTTGGATCTTCCTCCATAGCAGGCTGAGAACTGAGGTGTGTGGTGACCATGGCTGTCAGGTCCCTGGATTGTGCTGATCCATAAGTCAGCTCAAAGCAATGAATCCCTCCCTGGTCCTTGTTTTGGGACTACTAATATATCTGTTTTTTCATTTACTAAATCCTGACTAGGATACTGACTAAATGGCAGGTGTTACTTTAGGCGCAGCTACCTAAGGTGTCTCCATTTCCCCACTTATTAACATCAATTGCCTCCTCCTGTGCTGCTGGGAACACAAGCCCTTAAAAACAAGAGCAGGAGAAAAGGGCCTGCTTCTACTCTTGGGCCTTTTGTTTGTGCTGTGTGAGTCCTGAAGAGGGATTTTCCTGCATAAGAAAGCCTTTGAACCTTGAAGGAGCAAAAGCTTTAGTTATTCCTGCCTCATGGCTTTGATCCCAGCCTACGTGGAGTGGAGGTAGGTATTTCTCATGTGTTAGCATTACTGGTGTGAACAGAACAAAAGGAGGGATTTGTCTGTTGTTTGGGAGTGTTTTAAGGAAGGTTTCTGGTGTTGATATTTTTCAGACTTTTATGTTGAATCCTTGTTTTAAAAATAAAAAGATGTTAGATGAGTATTGCTGCTACTTGTGGTAACTTCTGCCTCTGCTTTGCAAGTCAGTCATACTCAGAAACCATTGAGACTCTTCATGTGACCTCAAAAAGCACTGTTCAGGGTGATTATCCTGAAGAGGTGGTTACTTTCAATGCTTTCAGGGCAGTTAGCTTCAGTTCCTGTTGGAGGAAGCTGACTGAGAGGAGTTGGAGCTGGGGAGGTCAGAAGGAAGGAGTAAAATGGACAGTTAACATAGATGTACATGTAACCTTGCAGTCTTGGGAAGGCACTGTATTTTAGGGAGATGGTTGTAATAGAGTGTTCCCCAGAGATGATTGGCTGACACTTTCAAATTAAATTTCTGTAGTTAAATTAATGAAGTTATGCTTTTGTTTGTGGAAATTTACTTCCTCTAAGAGGTGGACAAAGTAGCCCTTTTAACATTATTATAGAAGTAGAAAGGAAAACTTGTGGATGAAGAAGGGAAGAAGAGGGTACAGAAACTTCAAGTAGGCACATACCTTTGTGGAGATGAATATTTTTAGGGAGAAATTATGTTCATTTTGAACTGTGCCCTAAAATGTTTTCTGTGTATGTTAGAGTCTAAGGATAACAAGACTAAGTCCTGCTGACCCAATGGACAACCTTATTGTAAAGTCAGGAATCTGTGTAGCTGCAGCACCATGTGAACAAAGTCAGGGTTGCTCTTTGGGAAGGTCAGTGACTCTAGGACCTCAAAACGTCTACATCTGGGTCTGTGTAAATGCACTGTTGCTTTAAGTATCTGTAATGAAAGACAAGGGATGTGTTTGTAATTAAATTGTATTTGTAAGGATTTTTTTCAGTTGATGACTTTCAATGCCTGACACCTTTTTTGTTTGGACATGTGAGAGTTAATGAAAACCTCATTTACCACCTGCTTGCATTCCAGACTGGCTTGATTTCCAGAGTGTGAGAGGGCTCCCTGAGATGCTGTTGAGGGACCTAAGTATATAGACAGAGAAATATTTTTTTGGTGGAGACTAGTGGAGTAACTCTAATTGCAGAAATCTGCAGTAAAAACATGGGAGGTCTGGCATTTTGTGTTCTTAACCTTCATTCCAATATTTTAACCCTTCGCCAAGCTGCAGCCTTCTGCAAGGTCCCCATATTTATTAAATATTCTTTAATAAACATCTCCGGCTGCACCTATCAAGGAGGGTGGTCCTAAAGCATGCAGTGCTGGCTGATTTCTAAGGTGAGAAGGAGCAAATATTGTCTTCCATCAAGATATCTGAAATGGCAGATCCTCCTGCCAGGGCAGTGCCACAGTATAGATGCCCAGTTTACTATGGAGTTGGTAGCGCCTGAAACTTGCATCCCTTCAGCAAGGATGTTCCTTGCCTATCCATTTCCCGTCTCATTATGAGGTTTGGCTTTCATTTTTCTTATTTTTCCCTTAATTTCCCTTGGTGAGTGGTATGGTGAGCTGAAGGGAAGCAGGGCTGGACTAAAGCCTGGAAGACTTAAACTCTATGTTACTTGATCATGATTCAATGTTTAAGCTTTGTCAAGGTCTGGCTGGTAAGAGCAATTCCTCCTTGAGGAGAGGCCCTGCTATGCTGTCCTGGGCCTAGTGACAGGACTGGGGCCACCATGTTGCTGTCAGCAGGGCAGGCGCTCTACCTTTTCAGGTTGGAGAGAGGTTCACAGGCTGAGCTTCGTATTTGAATGTACTGAGGCTTTCTCCTTTTTTTGGTATTATTACACATAGTCTCATTTAGATGGATATGATTTAGAAGGTGCTGCTTTAAACAGTTTATTGTAGTTTTGCGCTTGGGGATCTGCAGGCCCGAGCATGGGGGTTAGGCCTCTGCTCCCCATGCTCCAGAGGAGTTCAGCTGTGTGAAATATGACGAGTCTGGTCACACTGCTGCTGTTCTGTAGCCTATGGTATTCCCATACTGGCATTTCTTCCAGGGGAGCAGTGGGGTATGAGGAAGGCCAGCTATTCTGGCCAAAAGGAAGGTGTCGGTGTGACAAGTGTGACTAGGGAGCAAAGGCTGGGAGCTAGCTGTCTTAACCACCATTTCACTACAGCCTATTCAGCTGGAGAACTGGTAAGGTATACCTGTCTCAGGGGGAAAAAAAAAAGCACTAGTTAATGTGAAAAGCACCTAGGACTGAGCCTGGGTTATAAAAAAACAAATTACAAATGGAAGGCCTCCCCAAAAGCTTGTACTGTGCACAGTTCCCCTTTGCATCATTCTTTTTCTCGTCCATGGCACAGACTTTTTGGGAGCAGAGGCTGTTTTTCCTGAAGTGTACTGTGAGGGCAAGGTGGGCTTTTGGGGACTGAGGTTGTAATGGCTGGGCCCAAGAAGAAGGTGGGTTTGGAAAGGGAACTGCTACTAAGGCAGCTCAATGAGGGTATGATGAGCTGGTCAGACTGTAAAATGTTTTAAGCTCCTGTTTTCACTGTCTACCATCTTCTGTTTGTACAGCACTTGCCCAGAGAGATGGGCCCAAGCCCCTGGAGATGACGGGGAGGCACGGAGTCACAGCTAAGCCTGAGGGAAACGTGAGCAGTGGCTCCTGGGCTGGGGCATGGAGGATCCGAGCCTGCATCCTGTGTCCTCAAACAGTGCTTCAGAGGAAGAGGTAAAGATAAATGCTGGGCATAAAGCATGCACAAGAGTATTTTTCTGTATAAGCTTGATGACTGGAAGCTGATTTAGGTGTGGAACAAGAATTTCCTTTCAAAAGTTGCTTTAGAGCTTTCAAGTAGACCTGTGTAACGTAGCCTGTGATGGCCCGTGTGGCTGTTAATCACATCAACTGGCTTGGTCAGTTAATCGCAGATTCCTTGAAATACAATTTTGCTAACTTTAAATTTGTCATGTTTCACCTCACGATGTTTTGTTCTTGAACACATTTGAAGAAAATTTTGTGCTAGTGATCTAGATTAATAATCTGTTTTTCAACAATTATGCAAGAGATCTTTTAAAATTCTGACATGGAGTGAAGTATTCCTTCCAATTGCTTGTGTAGTTGTGGATATGAGAGAGAATACTTAATTGGGGAGCTAACATCTAATTAATGTCCATATAATTCATACTGAAGGGACTAATAAGTAGGCCAAGTCTAAAATTCTGCTAGCTTACAAATGAAGAATCAGAGATACACACTGTTTTAAAGTGGCTTTCCTATAGCCAGGAGGCAAGTATCTGTTAGCTCCTGCTGAGTCTTCCAGATCAAGATTTTGCCACTATTGATCAACTGGTCATGATTTCACTTTATACTCATGCATAATATTTTATACAATAATCTTCTGTACCTGCTTTCAACTGGAGAATGATTCTGTGTGGGGTAGCATGCATATTTTGTGTTTTTAAATCTTCTGACTTGCAGCTACCTGTCCTAAATATGTAGCTGGTTCAGAGGTTAACTTCCACTTAAGGGAAGATTATCCAGCTAAAAGTTCTCTCTCTTTTTAAGGTTCAGAGAATTATTGAGTGTTGATGAATTTAATTGCATGTTTTTTTAGTTGAGAAGCTCTAAAATAATGGAGAGGCTTATTTCTAATCAGAAATGTTTCACAGAAGTGTTTCAATTTCCTTTTTATGATGCTAAAAAGCTTGTAACCAAAATTAAACTCACTCTTCTTCTGAAGAGCAGGAAGCTTTTGCTTTCCCCAAAATATTAATTTAAGGAAATCTCCACGAAGAAGAGAGGAAACAACAGCTCGTCTATCAGTACCCTATGTTCATCTGATGTAGAACTGTATTTTCTAGTATGTGATTTAAACCAGTTTCCACTCGGCACTGAAGGTGCACTCCAGGCTGCTATATCTTGGTTGTCATTACCTAGCCAGGATTTACCAGGTCGTGTCACTGTTGGTACCAGGAGAGGGCACCAGACAGCAGTGACAACAGCCGTGCTCAGTGCCATGCTCTGTCACTGCAGAGGCAGCAACCCCTCCTAGGTACCTCTGCAGGTAAAGACCAACCTTCCCCGTTACAGCAGCTTTTCGTGGTGAGTGTCTGCACATGTAACCAGAAAACGCTTGTGCTTATGCATTATGTTTCAGTTACAGTCCCTGGAGACTGGATAATTTGGTTTATGTAGATTTTGGGATAGTATTTGTGTGTGAAGGAATGATACATGCTGGAGAACCTAAGCCTGAGACTTTAAAGAAAGTGGGAGCTGAACTCTGCCTGCAGTGCAGAGCTGTGTCACATAAGACTCGGTGGAAATACCAGGCTGGGACACATTGGTGTATCAGTGTAGCGATGCTAATGTGAAACCTTGTGCATGTATGAAGACAACACATGGGCAAAAAGTGGGGGAGAATCCCTGGAGGGCACAGATGGTGACCCAGGATGCAGACCTGCAGAGCCTGGCCTGGGGATCTGTCCCTGCCAGGAGCAGGGTGTCCATTGCCACTGGCAGTGCTCTCTTCCTGTCCTGAGCCTGCCCTTCATGTCTCTTGCTTTGCCTTAAGGTATATGGGAGCTGGGTGGACGTTTCCTGTCATCCAGTCAATGACTTTCTGAATAAAATAGTCTCTCTTTAGAACTCTATGAATAATTAAACTATAATTCTGATCCTCTATTAATGGAAAATAAATGCCTACAGAGATGTGTCACAACGGAGGCTTAATTATGCTATCCAGAGAATACTTAAAACTGTCTGATTTTTTTTCTTTTCCCCACCTATTTAGAAACACATTAATGGTATTTAGGCTGAGGTACAGAATTTGCCTGCAACTAGTTTCCTCCAGTTCTTTGGAATGAACTGTTAGCTCCTATTACTGGCTACCCTTCTACTCCTCAGCAGCATTAACCAGCTGAATGTATCATGATTTCATAACATGGGAATCATCCATTTTCTAATACACTCCGATCCTGTGCCTTTGTGGATGCTTTGACTCTCCTTGACTTCCCTGGGAATTGAGGATAGCCAGCTCTTCCAAGAGTTGGCCTCAGTTAATTTGCATGCTGAAATTGGCACTTATATTAAATGATAAAAAGAGGCAGTCCTGGTGAGACCTATAAGAGTTTCTGCATCATGAGCAGAGCTTTGAATCAGCTGCAGGACTGAGGTCTGACTTCAAGAGCTGATGTGTAAAAATGCATTGCTATAGATCCTCTTATTCACAGAAATCAAACTGTAAAACTGCTTGCCAGCTGCCAAACTGTCTTTCTGGACATGTGTTTCTGTGTATTTTGTTTGAATTTCTGTTTTAACCAATACATGGCTCTTTTCCTGACCTTGGAGGCACCCTGTGTTTTAGCTGCTTGTATTGCCTCCTGGGTAGCACCTTTCAGCCAGGTGTCTCCAAATGATCCGAGCACTCAAACTTCCAGAAAGTGGCTACTCATCCCCTTGGGGATGGGCAGAGTTATCAGGTCCCTGAACAAAACATCTCTCATATTAAACCAAGTCTCAGGAGCAGCCCAGCAGAGGCTGAAGTTTGGCTTGGAAAACTCACTTTTACTCTCACTTTTACTCACTTTTTTTTTGAGTGGGTGTGTAAATGTCAGACCTCCTTTCCAGCACCTGAAGCTGGGCTGAGACCAAGCCCTGGCCAGGCAGCAGCTTCCTGTGGCTGCAGAGCTCTTCTGTCCTCAGATTGAGACTATCTTTTGTGGTATCTTTGCTTCAAGTAGTAGCACAGCTTCTAGTAATGCGTTTCTCTAATGTGTTTTATACCAGCAAGATTAATCTTACAGCCTTTGCTTTCCTTCCTTTCAAATTATGGGAAGGAATTTCATGTTGCTGGATAATTATTCCCAAATCTAGGAGCAAATTATCGGGATTCTTGAAAGCACTGAGGCAACTGGAAGAAAATTCCACCCCCAAAACCCTGCTTTTTTCCTTTCTTAGGAGTCCAGAGTAATTCTGCCATTGCTTCAACCCTTGCTGGGAGAATCCCTCTCAGCCTAAAATAAAGGGCTGAGCTCTTGCCCCTCATCCTGATATGTCCAATCTGTCTCTGCTTCCTGCACCCCCTGCCAGCTTCTTGTCCTGTCTCCTCCTCAGCCTCTTCTGTGATCTGGGATTTGTGCAGCAGCTTCAGCTAACCAAGTGTGAGCAACAGCACTTGTTGTGAGTCCTCTTGCATGGGGCTAATAAGGTATTCCTGGCCATGAGCTGTACCAAATACTGCAGAGCGCCTGCAGAAGAAGGGAATTAAGTTAACCACTCCTGAATTGTGGTTCTTCGATTCATCTTTACACTGGGCACATACATCAATAGCACATAGTTCATACAAGGTGACAGATGTGAAGAAATGATAAGAAAATTAAGAGTAGAGCTGCATTTTTATGAATTTTTATAAAGAGGAATAAAACTGGGCATGAATATTTACTTGTTTTCTTTGTTTCGTGCCTGACCTTGGCCCAAGCCTTGAATGTCTTCATGAGAGCTGAGATGATCATGTCAAACCAAAACCTCAGCTTTTGCTGAAGAGCTTTGAGAAGGATTTTTGTTCCTTGTCACCTGTCTCAATTTTCTGAAACAGCTCCTGGTTTCTTCCGTAACATTTTCCTGGCTTTTATTAGCAACAAGATCTAAAGGCATCAAATGATAGTCCTGACTCCAGACCCAGTCTTCAACTATTGCAGGGCTCTGGGGGTCTGGACTGCAGTGTAAAACTCATAGCACCGGGAGAGAACTGTGGCATTTCCTAGATACTTCTGTTGATGGATACAGGAGGGAAAGGGCATCCTGTCTGTGTTCAGCAGAGGCTTTTGAGCTCCCTGCTCACAGTGCCAAAGCTAAGAATCCTTCATCTGGCTGGTTTCCTTACTGTAGATGTTGGGCAACAGCCCTGTCTGCCCACTAAGGGTAATCCTACTGGAAAGGAGGCAGTCATCCCTGGGCTGACACCCGTATTCAGTGACACACTGAGGCAGGTGTCCTGAATCAAGCAGCCTCTCTCGTAAGTGTAAGGGCTCTTGATTTTGTTGCCCAGCCCACGTGTTCCTGAAGGATGGATGCACAGCTTTAACTGGGTCTGCTGTGTAGAGTGAGTTTTGTCTTGACTTTTGGGCTGGTTTTAACCTGAAATATTCAAAGTATATTTCCTAATGCAATCTGCTGCTTCAGGGTGGTAACAGGGTTGTGCTGAGTTGTTGGAAGGGAGTTAATCTACAAGATTACCAGTGCCTTCCCTGTTTTTGTTTCCAGGTCATCTAAGCCCACCTCTATTGCTGTTTTAGAGGGTATGGAGCCAGGACAAGTTAGTTGTCCTACTGCTTAACCTCACACCAGCAGGATGTGGAGGTACTGGTAAGGAGCACAGCAGTTTCTTGTAGGTTAACAACCTGAGCACACAGGGCAAATGCAGCACTTGTGCTCACGAACAGCAAATCAAAATAGATGCCACCTGAACTGTGAAGGATAAGGGTCTAGTCCCCTGCAGCTGACTGCAGCCTTAGCATGAAATGATGCTGTGCTGTCTCCATGTTAGTTTTTGAAGAATATATGTAACTCATTGGGGTTTGTCTACCTCTTTAAATAAATTTCTGTGCTTTCAGGCTTCATGGCAGGATTCATTTCTCACTGACCTTACGAAAGCTTCATTCTCAAACTCGCCATATGCTGTCTGATTATCCAGACTACCTATGGAACTCCCACATGCTTTTTACCAAGCCTGGTTGCTTATCACTGCTCCCTCTGCAAGGCTAATGATGCCATCCTTAATACCCCTATTAATCTTCTTTCCTCCACAAGTGTCACTGTTTCTATTCTCACACTTTTTTGTGTGAGATGCCCCATTAAGTCATTCCCTTCACCATCCAAATCTGTTCTCAAACATTTGATTTTTGCCAGTAATGCTGAATCCCTCTTCCCCATGCGTACATGTGTGCAGGAAGGATGGCACATGTGTCATTTAGAAGCGTGAGAACTGACTCCCCTGCTGGGGGATGTTTGCAGCAGGGCTGTTCCTGGTGCTGTATTCTTACTATGAGTTTCTTCCTGCTGCTCCTCTGCATTTGCCTTTTGGGTACAGCAAGGAGGTATTTGACCTTGTCTGATGTGAGACTTGTGGCACTCTCCTGTGCTCCCCAGAGCAGCAGCAGCCCTAGGAAGGAATAGGGTCATTGATTTCAGTGGGCTGTATCACTGGAGTGTGAGTGGTGTCAGGTGCCTGCAGAGCAAGTGCACTTCTGTGGTGTGATTTGATGTCAAAGTCTCTTGTTTTGACACCAGGAGATTGTTTGAAACCGGGGCTTTTGATCAAGTAAGGGGCGATGGGTGGTCTAAAGACACTTGCAAAGCTGATGGATCTTGTTCTGCTTCACTGGCACTGGAGAATTTTATCTTCTCTGCTTCAGAAAGATCTGGAGGTCCTCTCTGCTGCTTTTGTGGGGAAGCAGTGGAAGCTGTGACTGAGAAGAGTTGAATTAACATCTGAGCAGTGTCCTGGTGAATTGATGCCTCTGTTTTTGCCTTGTCTTCATGTGATTGCCCTTGGCCCAGCAGTGCTGTGTGCCAGGAGGGGCTGTGCTCCCCTCTGCTAGTGCACGGTGAGTTACTGGGCAGCAGCAAATCCTGGGATAGCTGTCTGAAGGCAGGGCTGTGGTGAGGGGAAAGTGGGGCTATTTTCAGAGAACTGTTGTCTGCAGCATCACTTTTGTCCTTGAGAGACCGACTGGGAAGCCAGCCTTTTCTGCAACTGGTTGAAAATCACATTGCATCAAGCAAATAAATGTTTAGGCTCTGCTTAGTGCTATCCAGGGGGGAGTAAAGTCAATTAGCCAGCAATAAATGTGGAATGCTTTGACCAACAGGGCACAAAACAAGAGTTCCCAGTGATATGTCTGTTTGTTGCTAGCAATGTTATAACAATGTGTAGCACTGAAGGCATCTGCATTCGAGGTGGGGAAGGACAGATTAATGCTGGAGTCTGTGCTCATCCAAAACCAGACTGCAGGTCCAACGCAGGGACGTTGCTTGGCAAGCCCAGTTCAGACAGCAGTCCTGCAGCGTGCATGCAGCCTGTCTGTAGGCTCACTGGAAGAGTATTCCAAGTATGTTGCCCTTGGTTTTCGTTTCATGGATAATTTTAGAAAGCATATGCCTGGGTCTCTAATTTCCAAATTACTCCTGCTGCTCCATTTGTCAGATGGTATCTGCTCTTTCCTGACAAAACTTTCTCATCATCGCCACTGACACCCAATACTTCTGCTTCAGCGTTGCTACTTTTAGTTCATGGGAAAGTTGCAGAGCTTGCTATCCTGGCTCTGATGTGCACATGGGAAGGGAAGTGGCGGTGTTCGTTACTTTTTTGCCTATTTTTTTTCTACAGAACAGCCATATTCACACTTCACAGGATGCTGAAGGAGTGTTGGAAACATCAAAAGCATTGAATTAGTGTTTGGCAGTGCATTTTTAGATGCACAGCAGACAAATGTAACCTGTGTCCCTCAGTTCAAGAAGGACAGGAACTGCTGGAGAGAGTCCAGCGTAGGGCTACAAAGATGATCAAGGGAGTGGAGCATCTCCCTTCTGAGGAGCGGCTGAGGGAGCTGGGTCTCTTTAGTTTGCAGAAGAGGAGACTGAGGGGAGACCTCATTCATGTTTATAAATATTTAAAGGGTGAGTGTCACGAGGATGGAGCCAGGCTCTTCTCGGTGACAAACAATGATAGGACAAGGGGTAATGGACACAAGCTGGAACACAGGAGGTTCCACTGAAATTGGAGAAGAAACTTCTTCTCAGTGAGGGTGACAGAGCACTGGAACAGGCTGCCCAGAGAGGTTGGGGAGTCTCCTTCTCTGCAGACATTCAAAACCCGCCCGGACGCCTTCCTGTGTAACCTCATCTGGGGGTTCCTGCTCCGGCAGGGGGATTGGACTGGATGAGCTTTGGAGGTCCCTTCCAATCCCTGACGTTCTGGGATTCTGTGAGATATCGGTGCTCTTTAGTTGCTCACAATCCCTGTGCAGATGTTAACTTGAGATCGCTGGTCTCCCTTGCAGCCCCTTGTGCTATCTTAAGTGCAGAATCTGGCTTGGGTACACATAGTAAAAGCACCTCATCTTAGTGTGAAAAGAGATTAATTGATGTCTGAAGTGCTTGGATGCAGGCGTGTTGAACATTGGAAGAGGCTTTAAAGAGCTGTTTCCCTTCGGTGCACGCTTTGAGCAGTGTGCAGTAAATAGGACCGTAGGGGTAAGCACGAGTTACAGAAGATGAAACAATATTGTCATTTATTCTGTGTCTTGAATGCGACGAACTTGTGGAGAAAAACAGAATGTGACCATGTAATTCGACTGTATCCTAACACAGGAAGCAACACAAAGGCTCCACAGCTCTCTCTGAACTATTGAACACTATTGCTGGCTTTGCAACCTTGCTGGAGTTCTCTTAATTTAGATGGGCATAGTCTAATGCCTCATATTGAAATAGCTCTACTGGCTGGGTTTGACCTTTTCATTACTTGTTCAGCATCCCTGCACCACTTAAACGAGCTACTTCTAAAGAAAGATTAAAATAGAGTGAGGAAGCAATTTCCAGGAGGATTTTAAGGACTTTTTGATAGGGGTGGCCAATCCTTCAGTGCTTCTGAAAAATCCTAGTCTAAATATTTTGTTTCTCATTTTCAAATACCCTCAAGTTTTGGCATTGTAGGGCAGTTGCAGTAATGCACACTGCAATAATTAAACCTGATGGAAGTTCACACTCATACAAAAGTTTGCTGGAGACTTCTTTCATGTAATGTATTGTGGTGTGGAGTTTGGGATATCCCAGCATGGGCTGTGCTCATTAGGAGAGCGCTTCTGGATGTTTTGTGGTTGAGCAACTCTGCTTGTGTACCAATTGTAGATGCTGTAGGAACCGCCTGAGAGGGTGTAGGATTTAGGGAGGGTCTCTAAGTTAAGAAAACTCTGTCACAGGGATGTCTACTGTAAAAACCACAGCAATGAGCCCTTCCTTGGGGAGAAAGGGACAGTCAAATAGTTGAGGACTGCATCCCTCCAGCAACAGGTCTAAGGGAAGCAAAAGTTTGTCTCCTTGCTTCAGTAGCTACTACAGTTTGGGGTTGTGAAAACCCTAAAGCATGGCTGAAGGGAGATTGCTGCAATATGAAGCTTTCACCTTGATTTTTTTTAACTTTAAAAGTATATTGAATTAGGTTTTAAAAATGTATTTGGTGCATACATGTGTGTGCACACCCCCCCTTTCTGAGGAGGCAGGGAAAAGCTTGTAGTTTTTCCAAGAAATAACACCAGAGGCTGACTATGTTGTAATTATATAGAAGCTCATTATTTTCAATTTTTTCCTGTTGTAGTCTAGTGTAGGTCTCATTCTCAAAGTGTGCCCACCATTTTCAGAGGCTCCATGCTCTTTCCATACCTCTGTATCTCACTGCTGTTACTGAGCCATAATGAGCATCCTGGAATACGCAGTAATGGGATGAGTCATATCTCCTCCTCCGGGGTGCTCAATGACACCATTCCTCAGGGCTGTTTCTGTTTGCTACAAGGTTCTGCTGCTGTGTTACCTTGAAATAACTGTCTGATTGTAAATGAAGCAGCGATGGTGTAGGTCAGAATTAATTTTGTGGAAGGCTGGAATGCAAAGCTATGGCTTATGTGATCTGACAGTGCCTGACACCTGCAGGAGATGTCCTGGGCAGAGTGGACAGGGGTGCTGGCAGCCCAGCTCTTCTCCCTGCTCCTCTCAGGTGGAAGACAGGGGAGGCTCCAGCCTCTGATATGGCCAGTCCCATCTGCAAAGAGAGGAAGGACATCTAATGGGGGCTGGGAGATGAGGACATTATCAGTATCAAGAGTGGGGAATGGAGAAAATGGTCTTGATGTCCTTGTCAGGCTTTGGATATCACCAGTGAAAATTGAACTTACCCAAATAGCAAAGTGTGTGTCAGCACTAGAAAGGCCTGCAGAGGAGCTGAGGTAATTCAGAAACAATTCTCCTCTTCCATGGACTGTGCTTTTGCCCCCTCTTGGGGAAGAGCACTGCTCCAGCCTTGACAGATCCTGGGATTTTCCTGACCTCTTGGTCTAGGTGCAGGTACCTCTGGCCGTGCCCAAGTGAGGACAACAGGACTCAACTGCTGGAGTTCCCTGTTGCTATGCAGGTTTGCAGTTCTCTCCATCCTAGATTTGTGATAATGGTTTAACTGCACAAAGAAGCTGATCTGTTTGCAATTCCCCCTTAATTTGGGTTTACTAAGACAATCTTGTATAAGTGCATTCTGGTTTTATGTGGCTATAAATATTGCTTGGCGTAGTAGCTGGCATGGCAAAGGCTATTGCAGCAGCAAAGATGTAACGCTGGTTTATTCGCCAAGACATGATTTTTAGGAGAAACAACAGGAACGGAACATTCAACAGCCCTTAATTGTGACTTTAAAAAGTGCAGATGCTGGGAAGAGCTTTTGGAGGGATGTTTTTGTAATGGTTCTGCACAGTGTATGTGCTGCAGATGAGCTGCATCTGAACTACTGAAAACTTTGGGAGCTTGTTTTGTAATCTGGACTCTGTTCTGCATCTGTTGCTGCCACCAACTAGATTTTGATGTCAGCTTGGCACAGTTGAATGCCTTTCAGACCTCCAGTTGAAAAGCTCAGGGTGGTGTGCACCAGACATGACCCCAGCAGTCTCACAGGACTGGGTTTTCCTCTTCTGTCAACCAACTGTGAAGCTTGGGGACATGAGAGAAGAGTTGGGGAACCCTTACCCCACTGGTTCCTTTTTCCATGGTGAAAAGGCTGAAAGGGGCTTCCTGGAGCCTTGTGGCTCATTCAACTGAGGTTCTGCATGGGCACCCACAGGCTGGGGTTCCCCTTGGAAATGCTGGAGTGACAGAAGAAGCAGGAGTGTTGTCAGACCTGCTGGTCTCATGAGGTGGGTACGTGAGGCTGCTGTGGCCATCGGGGTGACCTTGGCCACCCATGGGGTTTTGTGGCCACAAACCAGCCCAAGTCCCTGAGAGCTCGGTGGCCCTTCCTGAGGTCCCAGGGCAGTGTCTCCACAGCAAGACTGAACTGGAAGAGAGGGGATTTCTTTTAAACCGTAACAAGAATATGTGAATATAACTTAAATATATAATATACATCATATATATAGATATGTATAACATACATCATATAGAGAGAGAGATATGTATAATATACATCATAGAGAGAGAGATATGTATAATATACATAATATATAAGAATATAACAGCATAGAGCTAGGGCTTACACTCCACAGCAAGACTGAACTGGAAGAGAGGGGATTTCTTTTAAACCGTAACAAGAATATGTGAATATAACATAAATATATAATATACATCATATATAGAGAGAGATATGTATAATATACATCATATATATAGAGAGATACGTATAATATACATCATATATAAGAATATAACAGCCTAGAGCTGGGGCTTACAGACTTCAGTTCTGACTAAGAACATTGCTGGCTGCTTGAGGGAAGTTAGGTCATTGAAAACACCACTTTTTTTGGTCCTTGTTTTCTTTGCTGCTACTCATATTTGAAGCTCTGGAATTCAAAACTCAATTGTTCCTCGGTATGAAATTGGGTGGTGTGAAGCTGGCTGCCCGGAGCGCGGCAATCTCAGTGCATCAACAGAAAGAGGGGGTTTCTTTTTTCAGTGTAATGAATATTTGCCAGTCAGCAGGTCTGACAGGCTTTTAGCAGTAAATATCACTTGAAACCCACTGCTGGAATCCCTGACTGTAATAACAGAAAGGAATGAATGGGAAAAGGAATTCACATTCCAAATCCTTCCAGAGTAAGTTATTAAAAATAACAAAGTTGTAGGAATGGGAATAGGCTTATCAGCACCTGGAGAATGATGAATTTCATGATGGCTAAAAGCTGTTTTTGCTGCTGTAATTAAGGCCAGTATCTGACACATGTTGACCTTGGAAGTGGACAGTGGTCCCAATAAATATTTATTGGGAGGAAGCTGACTCAATTCCTTGGATGTGTAAACCTGGGAGTCTCAGCCCTGAGCAGTTTTGACAGCTATCCTATGCTACCTCCTCTGACTTTACTCCCCACTGTCTTATTTTTCTTCCTTCTGTCAACCTCGTATGTGGAAATTTATGGGCAGAAATTGTAACAGATACTTTCTAAGGCTTTTCTATGGACAAATCACAGGTCCTAGTGGAGAAGAGAAAGAAAGGTCTGACTGAAGGACTGGCTGGGCTTCATGACTTGAGTCCAGCCCTGGGCTCAGCTAAGAGCTTTTTGAATAGCCTAGAGGCAAACTTTAATCTGTCTGTCCCCCACCTATAAGCTCAGGGTAGTAATGCTTCATCTAGACATCCAGGGCCTGGAGGCCTTGATTTTAGCTTGGAAAGCCACCATTCTACAGGAAAAGCAGCAAGACAAGATTAACAGATGGAGCGTCTTGTTTCTCAGTGTTTGACAGGGCAAAGCTTTACCCCATTTGGGGGACAGGAGGAACGAAGGCAAGAGCAAATGCACTCACATAATCTCCTTTTTTAGCTCTCCTCAATTGGGGCATCAACTGTATCTGCTTAACCTCTGCAGCTGAGGGCTCCTCTTTGAGCTGAGCTGCATCCTGCTGTTTTATCACCGAGGAGTTCTTTGAAGTTCCTCTTGTGTCTGTGTCAAGGTGATTACACTGAAGTGCAGCCAGCTGAAATAGGCTTCAGAGACCTAAAAAGTGCGTGGATAACCACTTTACTGCCTGTATCTGGTCTTGACCAGTATATGCTCCAGTTACTGTTCAGCATTTGGTGGCTTCAGCATTTCAGTGAGTTGGAGGCAACCTGGCCCATGCCTCGATGGGTCAGAAGACAGAGATAGTTTTCAAGTATGTCATTCTAAAATCTAAAAGTTTAACTTTAGGCCGTGGCTTGGTGTGCAGCAGAACGAAAGAGGAGCCCTGCCCCAGGGACTCTTGTGTGCTATACCAGCTGTGCTCCCTGTAGGTTAGAGATGCAGCATATGATTATGTATTTATATTCTGATAGCGTTCTCTTGTGCTTGGTGCTGTTTGAATGCATTGGAAGTGATGATCTCTGCATAAGAGCTTTTAGTCTCAAGAGGAATCATCAGAAGACAATAAAATAGGGAACCAAACAAATTTAGGTGAGAAAAAATTAAGGAAACTTTCTTATTTAGTTGAGATCAGTAACTGCAATCTATGTGGAAATTACAGGTTTCCAGCCTTTCCCCCTCCACTTTAAAAGCAGTCTGCTTCCCGTAGCAAAACAACAAGAAGTGTTTGATCTAATCTCATGCTGCTGTGGATTAGGCATGTCTACACTGCAGAGACTAAACAATTTATACTTAACCAAGCAAGCTTTAAATGAGCTCCTTTGGAGGCCATTGGCAAGCAGGTGAGGACACACTGCAGGCTGCAGATGGCTTTTGGCTTCTAGGGGAGATGTGTGGGGTTTCTGTCCATCCAAAGCCTTGTGTGAGATGCAGCACAGACAAAACAAGTGCTGCTCTTTTATCCTCTTCTGCCCTGAGCAGCATCTAGCCCGAAAGAGTGATGCTGTTTGTACAGCAGTGATAAAGCATCTGGCCCATCACAGATGGTTGGGTTATCACTGCAGCAACATCAGGGTGAAGGGCGTTTGGGGGGCTAAAGAGGTGTTTCCGAGATGCTCGAGGAGGTGTTTCTCAGGCAAAGGCAATGCAAAAAGTGTGGGGGGAACTCAGGAAGAGCACCAAGAGGAATTGAGGATAGAGACTGGGGAAGCTGCGACTCAAGCTTTGTATGTGGGGAGTCACTGTCAATATTTGAAAAGGGACACAACAGTCCTGTGGCTTTCCTAAGGGGAACCAGATCCTCTCCATGCTTCCTTGCACTGGAAAACATGTGGGAGATCAGACATTGCTACCAACTGCGATTTTCAGAGTTGTGCTTGCTTGTGCAGTTTAATAGCAAGACTCCTCCTAGTAAAGATAAAAGTGGGTGTCTGGGAGAATCACTTTAATCCTCACATCCCTTAGTTCTCAGTTTGTCTGTGCTTCCTCTGGAGCAATTGACACTCGGGATGTCACAAGTGCAAATTGCCACAGCATGTTTGATGTAACGAGGAAAGAATTCAGATAGCATCAAGACCTCCTCATTTTGCACTGATGGTTACTGGGAACCAACTAAATGAGGTACAGCCTTGCTGTACTAAGTGTACAAACAATCCATGAGATCAAAACCGCTGACTTTGGTCGTGTCAGGTTTTTGTGATTAAGTCCACGTTTCTAAGACAAAAGGCAAATGCAGATGAGCATCCCAAACAGCCCTCGATTCTAGAGGGGCATCACTGCAGCGTGAGGTCTCTGACTGGGGCATACTGGTTTGGTAAGGGTTGTGCTGTGGTGGCACTGCCTTGCTCAGCCCCTTATTAAGCCACTGTTTCTCTGCGTTTGAGTTGTTTGGCTGTTTCTCCACGTTGTTTAGTAGGGAGTTGTGTCCTAGGAACTTGTTTATCAGCTAGCCATACGCTAAAAATGTATTTGCTCTATGATGAAAGGTGTAAGGGAAACCTCTTACGGTCTCGCAAGATGCTTAGCTCGAAAGAACTAAAACAGAAGCAAAGCACTTTCTCGAATAGTCCCGTGTAGTACTGACACGAGTCACCAGATGGCGCTGTGTTAGTGAAATCTCCCCAGTTCTGTGTCTGTGTCGGTGGTGGTAGGGCCAGTTAGATGGGAAATGTTGGTGCATGTACAGATGTGCTTGGCTGGGAGGTGAGCCCTGCACAGCGGCTGTGAGTGGCTCCATCTCGGCATCCCTTGGCTAGCTTGTGCAGATCCAGCTCTGCCAGAGCTTGCGCAGGGACAAGAGCCCCGAACTGTGGCAGTTGGGACAGCAGTTTTTCTTTCTCACTACCCCCTTGCACAGCGTGTCTTAGGACACCAGTTTCCCCACTTGCTGTGTGTGTAGGGCAGATGAGTGCTCTAGTGGAAGTTTTCTGGTTCCTTTGGCAGAGATTCCTTTCTACGCTGCCAGGAAAGGGGTTAAAAGTGTTCAACATCTTTAAACAGTCATTCCTTCTCTTTAAAATGTAGCTTTAAATAAATCCTCATTCTTCTACACTGCATGTTGCTAGATGCAGACAAGCAGAACTTTCTCCCCAGGTATCGTGTGCCTCTCAGAGGCTGAAATAAGAGATTTCTGTGACCTGAAACACCTAATTTAGGATCTCTGGGACTCTGCCATCCAATACGCGCTCTGCTTCAGAGCTCAGAAATAATTTTTAAAAATTGCACTAAAATAGCAGATGTTAAAAATATGCAGCTTGAGAGGGAAAGCTCCCTCTCCTTTGCAAAGGCACAGAATAATAGATAACATTAATATGACATCTGAGCCTGTGCCTTCTTGCAGTTGAACACTTCATGGTATCTGGACTAAGTGATGATAAAGAATCCAAATTGAATGTGGCTTGGAAGATTTTGTCTGCATCTGTAATTCATCTCCAGTTTTCTTTTTCACTGAGGGAGAGCAGTGAGGGCTGTAACAAAAGCACCAGGCACTGCAGGTTGGATTTAGCCTCTAGTGCAGATCCTGTGAGGTCAGAGGAGTTGCATGCCTGCTGAGAACTGTCCCAGGTCCCTGTTAATGTACATTAACAGCCAATTACACTAATTATGTTCCTGGTTGAAGTACAGAATCAGCCAATGCTGTTTGTAACTGTTTTGAGTATCAGCTCATTTGAAACAAAAGAAACCTGAGCTATCCATGAGGCACATACAGAGGTTTTTAGAAGATACTCGTAAATAACTAAGACTCAATGCATCATCTTCTTTGTCTTGCAGAATTCCTTTCCCAAGGAATGAGCTAACACAGAGCTTAATGGCCAGGAACAGGAGATGTCAAGATACTAGCAGAGCTGGTCAGGTGTTTTTTTTCATATATGCATGCAAATAATTCCTCCAAACTACGGTGCTTCGCCAACAAGCTGGGGTGACCTTGTAGCTTAGGGTTGTCTTGAAGTGTGGTCATTAATCCATGCGAGTTGGGCAGCCACAATTTCTCCTCTGTATAAAAAAGCAGAAGAGGACAAGGCTGTCTCTAAAAATTTTGGCATTTAAAATACAATGTAGGAGTGTGGTTTGGGTGAGAGGAAATGCTGGATTGAAAACAAGGGGAGACTGTGGAAAGTGGGTAATGTGCTGCCTTGGCTCATAGCTAGGGACGTGGGAATTCCAGGCTCCTGTCATGGGCATGAGTCACAGTTATATATGTGTGGTTACAGCAGGAAAAAAGATGCAGACAGCTGCAGAAAATAATGTTTATCCAATGCTCACTTAGAAACGCATGCTTTCCAGTTGTTGAATTCCTTGAAGCGTGTAGGGCTGAGGAACCTGTATGTTCTTCAGAGATTCTCCACAAGTATGTGCTGATGGCTCCAGATAAACCCGAGGTCTGTGGGTATTTTGCAGTTACCTATTCTGACAGTAAGCTTGATTGCTGCATTTCTGAGGAAAAGACCACAGGGAAGACCAGATTACTTCTGCTCTGCCAGTCCAGCCCCACTGAAGCCAGTCCAGTCATGCCAGTGTAAATGAAAGAAGAATTCAACCTGTGGTACTTTACAGTGCATCTCAGGACACAGCATGTGGCAAAGTATGGGTGTGTTATACAGATGGATGGGTGCCAGTCATATACCAGTATCTTCTGCTACCAGAACTTCTCTGGTTTCGTGTTGTTGCACCTAATATTAGGTGCAATAATACATTGCTTAGCGTGTTTGAACAGTGGCTTGGGTCACCTCAGTAACCCAGAAGTACGTATTTTCATTGTACTAATCCACTTTTTCTCTTAAAATATCACTGCTGTGTTTGTACAACACTGAAGCGCTGGTTGTTTTCTGAAGTTTCGCCCTAACTAATTGTACTGTCAGCTGTAAAATGGCTATCGTAAATTTTCTGAAGAAACCCATTTTAATCCTCCTTCACTAAGTACAAGCACACTTATGTGCAGCTCCTCTAAGTCCGAAATGAAAGGAAAACTGACACGCTTGCGCTGGAAATTTGGGCTGCTCCTGTGGGGTGTTCTGAAGAAACCCATTTTAATCCTCCTTCACTAAGTACAAGCACACTTATGTGCAGCTCCTCTAAGTCCTAAATGAAAGGAAAACTGACACGCGCTGGAAATTTGGGCTGCTCTTGTGGGGTGCGTGCTAAGGGGCAGATGTAACATCTGGGGTTTTTTGGACGGTGGCTTCTCACTGAAGCAGTGCATAGTTCATCTTCTAGTGCCAGTCTTGTAATGACAGGGTTAACATCCTACATTGCAGGGAGCAATGTCAGGTCTGAGGTGAGGGAAGCGCGACGTAGGACTAAAGGCAGTGTTGGTGGCTCTAAGGAGAGCTCACTTGACCCCTTGAAGTGGCTGCCTGCTGTGGTTCACAGCATCTAGACACTATAATCTGAGTTTAGGTTTTATAGCCATAAAACTCTGCAGCGTTTTTGCTAGCTTGGTTAAGAAAATGAAGTTTTATGAGGCATATTATAAGACAAAACACTTGATGTTTTGGGTTTGGCATGCCCTTAGAGGGCAATGGATGTCTTCGGGTGCAGATGCAACAAAAAGAGGTGTTTTGCACTGAACTCATGCCCAGCCTGTGCAGGGAGGGGCAGAGCCTTGGGATGCAAATGCTGCTCTACTGTGTGGGAATGTACACGATGGAAATGAACCAAGTGCAGATGATTCCTAGAAGTTATACTCGGGTTGAGTTAGCGAGTGACTCATTTTCAAGTGTGACCTGTTTCCCCTCTAGAAATAGCGCACCAGTGGTGCTGTCCTTGGCTGTAGTCACTGAGGGGCACAGGCTGAATGCTCAGAGACTCAGCAGCAGGATCCCCACGTCTCCCACTGGCACTCACTCTTCACAAACTGCCTGGGGAGGCGTTGTGGTGCAGTGTGTGTGAAAAGCATAAAAGTGAGGTACTTTGTAGATTGCCCCTTTGTAGTAGGGCACAGTCATGATGGACTGGCACAGGTAAAATCAGAGGACAGCTCATCCCATAGCTTAACCCAGCTTGTCCTCTAGTATGCCATGAAGAGCAATACTGGCCTCAAATTCACTATCTGGGATACTGCAGTATCTAGATCTGATCCCCAAATGTCATAAATCTAAGAAAGCTAAATACTGTGTGGTATTATCCTTTAAAGTGAAGGCAGTTCATGTAGTATGCCATGAAGAGCAATACTGGCCTCAAATTCACTATCTGGGATACTGCAGTATCTAGATCTGATCTCCAAATGTCATAAATCTAAAAGTTAAATACTGTGTGGTGTTATCCTTTAAAGTGAAGACAGTTCATGTTTATAGGGCTCATAAAATGGTTGGCAAGTGATGCTCACTAACACATGAGCTATCTTACCAGTTGCTGTTTTTTAATATAGTAACCATAGGAATTATTCATGGATGCCTAGCTTAACCTGGCACAAAATACTGCATCTCATCACGAAGAAAAGTTCTTCTACTTGCTCACGTACAGTAATAAAGATTTAACATCGCATTACCTTATAGTGTTATATATAGAGTGTAGGCTGAGAAGTTATTTCGGTCCTTTAGGATTCTGGCTGTACAGAAAGCTATAGTTATGCAGTGAATTAAATGCACAAAGTCTCGTGAATGTGACAGCAAAATGACAGTTCTTGAGCACTCGGGTCAGGAGATGAAAAGGTTCAGGTTTTCATAGTGGCAGCTCTCTGCATGGCAGTTGATGCATCAAGGCTGCCCCTGAGACAGGTCTGCTGCCTGTAATTAGGACTGTAACAGGTGGCCTGCTCAATAAGGAGCATAATTTAGGTAGCTTATACAAAAGTGGGGGGAAGGAGGTTAAACAACCTTGTTTTGCAAATAAGCTCTGTGATACTGAGCAAGGACATCGAAGTGTAATAAGGGTCAGAGTTGTTCGATGTTCCTTTCTCATTGAGGTAGCAATACTGGAGCCCGATTTCAAGTGCTCCTCTCCTAGGGACATTTTAAGATGAACCTGTTGAGGGAAGTCCTCTTTGGGGCTTTGGCTAGAAAAAAGAATAAATTTAGTAGATGAGATGGAGCTGACTTTTTTCCAACCTCAGTAGCAACTTAGCTTCTGTTCCTGTAAGCTCTTCCTTGATACCCTAGGTGTGATTCAGATGCTGGGCTGCCACTTCTTTATCAATTGCAATAAATCTCATCTGTAGTTTCCAGAACATACCTCCAAGGGCAATAACACAATCCTGATGATAAAGGCACATCGCCCTAATGTGACCAGGAAAGGCTACAGGCCAGGGATTAATTATTTCAGAACCACTGACAACCATTTGTCCAGTTTACACTGGACAGGGGCTAAAGTCCTCTTATGAACCTTCCTTCATGAGTTTGAGGAGGATAAAGCTACGTAGCACATGTTCCTCCACCTTTTTAGGAGACTGAAATTGGCAGAAGAAGTTTGAACATGTTAGACTTGATACCTCTGATACTTGACTGATGATAAAGGCACATCGCCCTAATGTGACCAGGAAAGGCTACAGGCCAGGGATTAATTATTTCAGAACCACTGACAACCATTTGTCCAGTTTACACTGGACAGGGGCTAAAGTCCTCTTATGAACCTTCCTTCATGAGTTTGAGGAGGATGAAGCTACGTAGCACATGTTCCTCCACTTTTTTAGGAGACTGAAATTGGCAGAAGTTTGAACATGTTAGATTTGATACCTCCGATACTTGATATCTCTTAATGTTTTCTAATGGCAGTGAGAATAAAGCACCCACATCTCGACACTGCCTGCCTCAGCCTCCATGTGTGTAGTGTGCACTGCAGCACCAGATGAACACCGCGGGTACTCCCAGCTCTTGTTTGCAAAGCCATGTGTAAAGAACTAGAACCAAGGGTTAACTATGGAGAAATAATCCAAACAAATAAGGAAGTTCTAATCTGGTATGTATTACCTATAAATGTTTCACTCTTCTGTTTCGTTGTACACTCACCGTCAGCTGATGGCATGAGAAGGTATCGCCCATTAGCTACACAAGATTTCCAGAAATAGTAAGATGGCTAAAGTAAACATTTTTGCAGTCAAGTTTTATCAAAGTATCTTCTCATTAGTACTGTGTGCAGGCTACATTTTCTGAAGCTTTTACTGCCAGCTATTTATGCAGTAATGTAGGGCAAAATGGTCTTGGGAAACGATCATCTTCTCTGTAGGCTGGCATTCTTGCCTCTTTGCTTTGTTTTGTGCTTACTCCTAGAAACTGGAGGCATTTGCTGAGGCATCCAGCACAAATTTGGAAAAGTGAAGCCAGACTCCCCTAAGGAAAAGTCCCACCCAGGGTTAGTCCAGCTGCACTTGCTTTAGAAACCCGTCAGGACACTGTTTTTCTTAGGAAGGCAGGCAGGACAACTTTGCCAAGGAAATATTCAATCCTTAAAAAAAAATAAAAAATAAAATAAAGCTGTTTACTATGGCTCCAGTGAGCAAACACATGGTTACAGCATGGTTACATTTGCCTTAAGGCAAATCAAAGTAGAAGGGACTCTGCAAGCATAAACCCAAGAAATATAAAACATGTTTCTGAAGATGAGTGGTAAATGAGGGGGAGTAACTTATAAATTACCAAACGTAGAATAGCTTACGAGCTCCAGAGGATCTGGGATGATGTGAAAGCTAATACGTAGAAATGCAAAAGCTATTGTGTGTTAGACCAGGTGAGGAACTTGTCTTTATAGCAAATTATTGTGCACTTCATATGACAGCAACCAAATGGCATTAACCTTTAGGTTGTTAATTGTTTCCTTTGGTCTCTGGAAGTTTTAAACTATCGGGAATGTGTTCTGTAACAGAGCTATTACCTTTTGCAGGTGGATACATTGGCATCCCCACAGGAAGACCAAAACCCTGTTTTAGAAATGCTTACATTTGTGTTGCCTTATCGGTGGTGTCAGGGCACCAAAAGGGCTTACAGCACAGCCAGCCTTCAACATGGCTATGGATATTGCAGCTCAGAGAGCGCCTTCCTGGTGTCTGCTCAGCTCCAGCACCTGCACTGCTGCTTGCACGGCACCCTAGAGCCTGCTGCTGCTGCTGGATTAAGAAATGCACTTGCTTCAATAATATTTGCAGTGAAAGAGGCTTTTTATCATTTTTTTATGTCTGCTCAGCTTCAAATGTTAGACACAGAAGCTGATGTGGTGCGTATAGCACTCTGAACCTGATGGCTGTGGTCCCCTGCAGAGCTGCGGGAGCCCATAGCTTGAAAGCAAGTTTGTGTTTTAACTCCTGGACTCCATTGGCTGTAAATCCTCAAAAGCCAAGAGAGTTCTTGCTTTCTTTAGCCTTTTACTGCTGTTGGTGTCATGTTTTTATTTTTAACCTGATGCTTCTCTAATCTGATGCCCTTGATGCCCCACACTTACTGGCAGTTATCCATCCCTCCCATTACCATCTGCTGCTGTAGTGCTGAGGATGCTCTTGATACTCGTATGTTAAGAGGTCTGAGATACCATTAGGAGAATCCAAGGATCTTTAGATTCAGATGGCAGAGGAAAATCTCTTCTGTCCTGAAATGGTAAATGGGTGTCTTGTAGTTTAACTTAAAGATCTGACTTGCAGACTCACCTCTCTCCCAGCATAGCACTGTGCTTGAGTAACTGTGTTACTCTGTGCTTGTGCTGGGCAGTCCCAGTGTTGGTCTTCCACACCCTTAGGAAAATGCTTTCCTACAAGTTGCTCCGGCAAAAATTGGAAGGAGAGTTGCAACTAGAAATGGGCTTTGTTTCTGAACCCAAATTTCTTCATTTCTTTAATTGGGGTCTGGGCCTGAAAAACTGGGTATGGATCTACATGGCTCTACATTTTTCTTCAGAATTAGTTTAGAAGTGTTTGGAGCAGGGCTTTTAGTGGAAATATCAATCTGTTTCCTTGTTGCAATTTCTATAGTGTGAATAAATTTTGTCAGTATAAGGAAGAGTCTGAGACAATCCTGTTTCAAGCTGAGCTGCTGTTTAATGTGTATGTTCTGTTTTCTGGTTATTGCTAGACTTTGTGTGCTCCAGAAGGCAACCAATTCTGCTGACAAAACACAACCGTTTCCTATGTAACATCACAGGAGAAGCTGGCAAAAAAACATGTACCAGCCCATTCGATACAACCAGCTGGGCAGTCCTGTTTATAAGCAAAACTTACCAGTAAAATTGAGTTCCCCTTGATTTTTTTCCTTCTGATTAATTTCTAAGCTTACCAGATGCATTTCCTTTAAATATGACAGTTACCAGATGATAAAATCCTAGTTAAACTCTTAGGAGGTTTTTTTACTTTTAGTGTTCATTTTCTCTAATATATAATAATATAATACGAGGAGTTGGAAGGGCCCTGGAAAGCTCCCCCAGTGCAACCCCTGCCACAGCAGGATCACCAGAGCAGTCACACAGGAACACGGCCAGGGCTTTGGGTGTCTCCACACAAGGAGACTCCACAACCTCTCTGGGCAGCCTGGGCCATGCTCCATAACCCTCACACTCACAAAGTTTGGCCTCATCTTCAGCTTGAACCTCCTGTGCTCCAGCTTGGGACCATTGCCCCTTGTCCTGGCATTGGCCATCCCAGAGCAGAGCCTGGCTCCTTCCTCCTGACACTGCCCTTTCCCAATGGATCCCCAGGAATGAGGGCACCCCTCAGTCTCCTCTGCTCCAAGCTCAAGAGCCCCAGCTCCCTCAGCCGCTCCTCAGCAGGAGATGCTCCACTCCCTCCAGCATCTTCAGTGGAAACAGCACAAATCAAAGTGCTGTATCTCACGCTCCAACATGTTCATCATCCTTATTCCCCCTCAATGGGAGTTACTTCCTGTCATTGAGTTCAAAGTCATATGAGTTTTTCACAGTATTCCCTTTTAATAACCAGTAGCCAAGCTGTTGCAGGCAGTAGACATGTTGCAGCTTCACTCACCGTTAATCTTCACCATCACTTTTTGACCTTTTCAATCTTTTTTTTCATTAATCAGCTAAATCATATTATGATTGGCTGTTCAAATGGTTTTGCTTGCATGTTAGGTCAGACCCTACAACTTGCTCTGTAAAACCCATGGCTCCTGCACTGCTTTTTGTTGGGCTCCACCTGATCCTTCCTGGGCTGGTCCAGACTCCATGACAGTGCAAGGCCTCGTACTCTGAAAGGCAGCCCCAGGTACTTGTCTTGCATCTGATTTCCTACATTGTTGTTGTTAAACGAAGGTTAAAGGAAACTGTTAAATCAGTAACTTTATTGCTACTTTACCTAATTTGATGTTGGACGTAGAAGTGTCAGTGTGGTGGCTGCACTCAGGTTGTAGTTGGTTTTGCTTCATCTCGGAACTGGAGGGATCAGCTTTGGTGCCAGTTCCTGACCTGCTTATTGAGACTGCAAGCATCAGCTGTAAAGGTGTTGGTGGCACAGACACGTTCTTATTAAGAGCTGGACAGAGATCACTGCCTTATTTCCCAAAGGTGGCCAAGGAGTCATCACCAGACAAGTTCCAATTTAATTTGGAAAGAGAATTAGAGTCCCATTGGGTGTTCTGTGAACTCTCCATTGCATCCCAGGTAACGACTGTTGTCACAATGAGACCTGAGTCAGGGAGAACAGCTGTCAGTGCCCCCTTTCCCAGTAAACAGGACCTACATATTTTCTTTCAATTTGTTATTGGGACTGGACAGAGGGACCATGTCTGAGCTTCAGTAAAGGACCAAAGAGTTGAGCATGCACTGAAGTTGCAACTGATAAAATGCCTGTAATGAGCACAAAGCTAGGTTTCTGTTGGTTTATCACAGTGATTTTCTGTATAGCTCTTAACTGTTACTTCATCTTCAGAAGTATTTGAGTTTTTCCTTTTTTGATCTTTCCTTATTTTTTCTTTTTGGTAACAAAGCATATGCAAAGTAGAGAAGCCAAAAAATACCATTCAGATGCTCAGAAGCCCTAACTATGATTGCTTCATGTTCTAGTTGTCTGTAACTGGTCCTTGGCAGGCCTCTATCTTCTTTGGTCATTGACACCGAGATCTGAAAACTTGATTTTTAAGTGAGAACTGGCTTCTGATTTCTCACCTGCTTGCCCTAGGATGAATCTTGGTTCTTAACAGAGGAGCTGAGTGTCTGTAGATGTAATCCAATGTGAGATCAGTCTCAAGTTTGGCGTTTTGCTGATACCTCAACTTAAAACTGAGTGGTTGATGAAATCTCAGCACTGTTTTTAGAGTAGATAAGCAGCATAGAAGCCTGAGTCATCTCTGCAATGTCAGGATGTTATAGGGACATTTAATTAAAACAGGATTTTTGGGAAAATCATTATTGTAGCGAATGGATGGGAACCAGTGATAAATTACATTTGGTATCAGTTGTACGAAGAGTTGCTGGGACGTGTACAGGTGCTTTAGTGGTCCATGGTATTAATGTGTAAAGCCACCACACGTCACAATATTAGCTTTGCCAATTGTATTTCTTTCCTTTTTTTGTGATTTCTTTCCTTTCTTACCTGCTCCACTGTCCTTGTGCTGAGGATGTTTCTAACCATTTGTTCATTAAGTGCTTATACAGCCTGCAGTAACAATTTGGTTTCTCTTCAAATAATCACTTTCCTTATCCATCAACAAGTTGTTCTCCGTGTTTATATTCTGAGTGGTGTTTTACTGATTTGCATCGATACTGAGAGGCGTTTTGAACTGTGAACTCACTGTGCAACAACCTCTACCACAATGAGGCATTGTCCCCATGCAGCATCTAACCCATGTCCCCTGCTGACTTGGAGCCAATGCATGTGATGGGGTAAGAGAAGGAAACAGATTCATGAAGGTATTGGAGCAGCCAAGTGTGGGGAAATTCCTATCGGGGATTTGCACAGTTGAACAGAAGGAGGCT
Source organism: Mesitornis unicolor (assembly GCF_000695765.1). NCBI lineage: Eukaryota > Metazoa > Chordata > Aves > Mesitornithiformes > Mesitornithidae > Mesitornis > Mesitornis unicolor. The sequence goes on along the minus strand of NW_010194177.1, from coordinate 3,511 downwards.
CTTCTTCATGAGGCAAATCTTAGCTCATTCAGGTGTTTTTGAGAAATCCATTCAGTGTTTACATATGTATTTGGGTTCCTGAAATGCCCTTGCCAATCCAGGCTTGATCCCTCTAGTTCCTAGAAGTGCAAGTCTGACTTCAGATCAAGAGCCATTCAGTTCAGTCTTTGTGTAGCCTACACATGTGTGCACACGTGTATATACGTGGATTCCAGACCTTTGTTATTACTACTCATACACTGAGCTATGGACTCTTCCTGTGTACATATAGGTAGATTTCAGATCTACTTATCTATATAAGATATATCTATATAATTATACAGAGATGCTGGAGGGAGTGGAGCATCTCCTGCTGAGGAGCGGCTGAGGGAGCTGGGGCTCTTGAGCTTGGAGCAGAGGAGACTGAGGGGTGCCCTCATTCCTGGGGATCCATTTGGACAGGGCAGTGTCAGGAGGAAGGAGCCAGGTTCTGCTCTGGGATGTCCAATGCCAGGACAAGGGGCAATGGTCCCAAGCTGGAGCACAGGAGGTTCAAGCTGAAGATGAGGCCAAACTTTGTGAGGGTGAGGGTTATGGAGCATGGCCCAGGCTGCCCAGAGAGGTTGTGGAGTCTCCTTGTGTGCAGACACCCAAAGCCCTGGCCGTGTTCCTGTGTGACTGCTCTGGTGATCCTGCTCTGGCAGGGGTTGCACTGGGGGAGCTTTCCAGGTCCCTTCCAGCTCCTCATATTCTGTGTGATATATATATATATATATACATAAACTCTGTGTAAATACAGACACACATACAGAAAGACTCGCCTTCAGGTTGCATCTCTGCCAAGCTGAATTTGACCATGACTTGGCTCAAGAAGGAGATTTTGAAAGCTTTATTGATAGCATATAAACATTATTGTGTCCCTGAGGTATGTGAAATACAGAGGTTGACAAATGCAAGTTAAATTGTGGCATTTGAACGTGGCTCAAACCGAATGTTTTTGTTCTTTGTCAAGTGCATAGTTTCATTTTTGACTCAGAAGAAACAGGCAGTTTTTCTCTGTGGCCCATGTAACCTTAGTCCTGCCTGAAATACAAAGAAATTGCCAATTTTTTCCATCCTGTGGCTCTGATTGTACTAGAATTGCACCCAAGATTAATGTGTAAAGTTTTGGGAGTGTTTTGTTTTCTTAAATTGGACCACTGAAGTTGTGGAAAACTTAAACCGCTTCCAGGGTGAGAGTCAGCAAAACTGTTAACCCATGTGGTAACGTTCAGATTGAGATCACTGACATGGTCTTATCCTGCACGTAACTTCTGATGTTTGCACTTCAGCAAGGAAGCCAAGGAGTAGAAGAAAGATTTAGCATCAGAAGAGTTATTTTTCCTTTTGCTGATGGTTTTTGTGGTGCAGAGTACCCTTCCACTCCCTCCTTTCCCAGTAAAGGGCATGTGTCACCAAAGCCAAATGTGAATAAAGAAAAGCCTGTTCAGAAGCCATCAGCTCATCCTGAGATCAGTTGGCACAACTTGTGCCTGATAATCTGCCTCAGACTCATCAGCTGTGACATCGAGCTCCAAGAGCGTGTTTATTCTGTCTGGTTAGTCACAAGAAAGGGAATTTGTGAGCATGGGACAAAGCAAATTGAAGTGCATTGTTTTCCTGTTCACACTTGGTCTTACAGAGCTGATTATGGCTGCTTTTAAAAGACCTATTTGAAGGCCTCAGCTTGGCAGTGGGCTTTGTATTCAGAGATGAGCCTTGCTTCTTGGAAGTCATAAATTAGCCAGGATTGGCAGATGAGCAGGGCAAAATCCTTGCAAATTGCATGGCATTTTACTGCCTCCCCCTGATCTGAGACCTCTGCTCATGGCTCTTAGCCATTCTTCAGCCACTTTTCTCAGCTGATCTTGGGTTCGTGTTAGTCCCAAGCATTTTCCCGTTGTCCCATGGATTTGTCATGATTCCTGTGTGCACAGAGCATCTGCAGATATCTTGCTTGGTGTCTGGTTTCAGTATTAGCTGTTCATTGCTGTGGTTGCAGTTTAAGCAATCGCCTGTGTTGCTTGTTTGGCTTTAATTCTAGTTTTTGCTTTGTGACCTGCAGAGATGTAAGGATTAGGTGGTGCTTGTAACTGATGCTGCAGACTGACTTGTTACAGGGAGGCTCAGGATGTTTTCTGAAGGGCTTTCCTTGTCAGTGATGAAGCTCTCACTTGAGGCTGTGTGTGGGTGAGAACTGTAAGCGTACGTTTAGGTGTTAGGCCTGTTTAATGTTCTTAAGAAGTGCTTAAAGGCACTCTGTCTTCTCATTCCTCCTGAACAGGCAGTGTCCATCACCTGTGGAAGAGATGGAGTGAGATGCCCCATCCTCAAAAGTAGTACTGCCAGACCTGCACGGGTTTTCAGCTGAGTCATGTCCAAGTTGTAGAGAGGGCTCTGGTGCTCAGGCTGAGGAGCTAACCCTTGCTTTTGCCTTCTGCTGAACTGTGTCCAGTGTCCAGTCTGTGTCCAGTTCTGGGCCCCTCAGCTCAAGAAGGACAGGAACTGCTTGAAAGAGTCCAGCGTAGGGCTACAAAGATGATTAAGGGAGTGGAGCATCTCCCTTATGAGGAAAGGCTGAGGGAGCTGGGGCTCTTGAGCTTGGAGCAGAGGAGACTGAGGGGTGCCCTCATTCCTGGGGATCCATTGGGAAAGGGCAGTGTCAGGAGGAAGGAGCCAGGCTCTGCTCTGGGATGGCCAATGCCAGGACAAGGGGCAATGGTCCCAAGCTGGGGCACAGGAGGTTCAAGCTGAAGATGAGGACAAACTTTGTCAGGGTGAGGGTGGCAGAGCATGGCCCAGGCTGCCCAGAGAGGTTGTGGAGTCTCCTTGTGTGCAGACACCCAAAGCCCTGGCCGTGTTCCTGTGTGACTGCTCTGGTGATCCTGCTCTGGCAGGGGTTGCACTGGGGGAGCTTTCCAGGTCCCTTCAACTCTTGACATTCTGGGATTCTGTGAACTGCCAGAGCATAGCTGGGAGCTGTTACAGCTAAATCTCTCTCTCACTTTTTTCTCTGGTTGTTAAATATTCTTTACAGTAGTCCTACAGGAACAGTGGTGAGACCGAGGTCATGAAATACCAGCATCTTGTATCTTTTCCATGGAAGATCAGATTCACTTGTTGTCTCTCCTGCCCCCGCCCCCAGCTTGTACAATTTAAAGCTGGTTTGTGCTGTCAGCAGCTAATTACTGGTGTCTTTCACTGAGACTAGCAGCAACCCATCTGCATTGCAGGCCATATTGTAACCCTGTAGCTGGAGCATTGGGAAACTTTGCAGGCAGCTTTACGAAGCTGCTTTCTAGCTATTTGGTAAAGAAATGGATAGTATTAGGTCTTTCAAAAAGTCCCATTTTGATGCATTTAAACTTCAAGAGGTGGCAAAATAAGTGTTTTGAGTGATCAGTAACAGTTGTCCATTCATGGCTACAGGCAGTACTTGGGGGGTGAAGTTTTTAGGTGTATCCCCAGGTTAGTCCAGCTGCTTCCATCATAG
>NW_010194176.1:0-2606 GCF_000695765.1 Mesitornis unicolor | reverse complement strand
ACTGCTTTACTCTGCTGTTTGTGGTGACAAAATTGTGGTGTTTTTCTCCCTGTGATGAGTCTGTCCTTTGTCCGTGACCTTTTTAAGTGCTGAGAAGCCCTCCCAGTCCTTATTTTTACCCTTTTTGGGGCATCCTGGTGCTCGGTTACGCACTGCGCCTGAACCACAACACTTGGCCGTGCTCTTAATTCAATGTCCTTCACCTTGTCTATCAAATGAGGTGTAAACTATAAATACATCCTGTAGGAGGTCTTCAGGAGGAGACTTTGAAGCCTCAGAGATTTACCTTGAAGTTTATCACTGATTTAGTTTCTGGGTGTGCAGAGAATTGGGCAAATCCCATTGAATTCTGCAAATTCGGGCTGATTTTTTTTGGGGAAGAGAAAAGTGATAGCCAAAAATCTGCCAAAAGCAGCTTGGATACCGATTCAGAACATCTTGCTGCAGGTCCCTAAAAGCAAAAGTGCTTGTTACAAGGAGGAGAAAAAAAAGCATTTTAATGTCAGAGTTGATGTATCCTGCAGCCCCGCTTGGTGTTATTGAATGGCAAGTCTTTAATTAAAGAGATGCCAATGGGGGCAAAATTTAAAGGCCTATCCTGAATGACCCTGGTCGTTAATTCTAAAAATCGATATCAAGTGTTTGGTTGTTTCGTGGCTTCCAGTCATTTCCCTTTCCCAGATGAATTTGGTATCTGGGTCCCGGGATAATTACGGGGATGTCCAGTGCTTCAATATTTAAGAGCAAATGGTAATTAAACAACAAAAAAACGTAGAGATAAGCTCAGAAATAATTAGTGAAGTTAAGAATTACTGTATTTTCAGTTGGCTGGAGCTGTTTAAGGCAATGTGTGGTACCTGGGCTCCCCTTGTATGTCACCCAGTTTGAAACTGGGAAAGCCGAGAGCAGAAGCACAGCTGAGGAGCCCCCAGCCTCTTAAGATGCAACTTCTGGCTGTGTTTTATTGAATAAATAAGGAAATAAAGTCATTTATAGCTGCCACCTGTATGTAGATACATCCATATAATATCATATAAGATATATTTTATATATATGTAAGAAATAGCAAACCTGAAGTGATGTCCCACCTCACCCCTGGTACCTGCACATCTTAAGGGGGCACTTTTGTGCCCCTGGGTGCTGCTTTGCAATGCTCGGGGGTGCTAAGAAGCAGTTTGGGACCTGTCCTACCCTAACCCAAAACCTACAGGGGCAGAAGTTGTTCTCATTATTAAGGTCCACAGCCTGGGTAATTATTCCTACATCTTCTGATGTTTTATAGGGGTTGGAAGCACCGCTGGTGTCTTAATCGAGATGATCTCCCCAAAAAAGCAAAGAGGTGACTGTAAATGCCCTACAAATCCTGCCCCAGGAGGTTAAAAGTCACCGTTGGTGTTAAGAGGAAGGCAGCATCTCCTCTTCAGCTTGGAAAAAAGAGGTGAATATTGGGTTGGAGCGGAGTTGTGAGGAGAAGTAGCCCACAGCTTGAGCCTTGCCTAATTCATCTTTGACTTTTTCTGCCTTTCATGGTGTTTGTTGTGAAGAAATGGACAATGGGAAATTGTTAAGGTGAAAATAGGAAAAATTTAATAGGAAATTTTTAATATGCTGGAGATTTGGCTTTTAATCCGACTCTTGATAGCCGAATTATTGCTGAGCCCTTCGTCAGCAGGCTCTCAGGTGGACACGGTCTGAGTCATCAGCCTCAGTATAAGGAGGAGTTCAAGTGGTAGCCAAGTACAGGTGCTGCTGAGCGCTGATGAATTAAATCCCTTCCTAATTGCACACTTGGGTGAGGTCTCGGTAGTCACTTTGAGCCCTGGATCTGTAAAGCTCCCGTTGGTTTTCTTGCCAAAGCCCTTTATGAATTTGCAACGTTCAGGAGGTGTTGGGAAGGAAGTGAGAGCACCTTCAGCAGAGAGAAAGAAGAGCAAAGGTTCATTGTGAGTAACACTGGCACAAAAATGAGTTAAAATTAAAAGAAATGCATTGCTATAGCTACGGAAATACATTGGAGATGGGTTTATCCTGTTCCAGGGCTTGGTTTTTTTTTTTCCTTTAATGGAAATATTTGAGTTTCACTCGGAATGAGAAGTGAAAGCGTTGAAAATTGACATGAATGCAATAATCCTTAAAAATGAAGGAGCGTTTCCTAATGGTGTCTGTTAGTTTTGTCTTCAAATATGCTCAGGAAACGAGTGCGAGCTTTAATTGTATAATGAGGTGTCTAAAAAGCCTTCGAAACGCCTGAAAATCTCCGAAGCAAACGCTCGTTTCGGCTTAGTTAATAAATGAGAAACTGGAAGCAATATTCACCTGTCCAATTGAGAAACATTAGGATTATTTAAATGCCGCTCTGCGTGCTACTTGGAAATGTCAGGAAGTCTCCCAGCACCACAGGTGATGATTTCCCCAAGTCTTTTTTGTTTTGAAATACATAAACCACAATTTTAGAAGCGGTTGCGCCTTAGTAGAAGTTCCTGTGTTTGCTGAGACAGAGAAAATGATCATTTTTTTCTTCATGATTTGTTTCCAAACCTCTCTCTTTTAGCTCTGGTTTGATCCTTTATGGACTAATAGGTCCTTAATGACCTATTAGAGAGCAG
>NW_010194175.1:10870-12654 GCF_000695765.1 Mesitornis unicolor | reverse complement strand
GGTGGTACCTGTGCTGCCGGGGGCCCCAGGCGCGGGCCCAGCACCACCACGCCATGTTGGGCGCCTCCCGACGCGCCGAGCGCTTCCGGGGCAGCCGGCCGCCATCTTGCGGGCGGGGGCAGCCGCTCGGTTAACCCCGGTGCGCCGAGCAAAGGGCGACCTGGGGGGCTCCCGAGCGCCGCGGGACCGCTCCCCCTTCCCGAGGAGGGGCATTTCCGGCCTTGGAGCCGCCCATGTCCCCACTTCCCCGGCCGCCATGTCGAGAGGGTCGTCCCGACTCTGTCCCGCCATAGCGGGAGGGACGCTCCCTTTGGTCGCCATCATGAGTGTGGGCTCCTTTACCGCTCGGGCTCTCTTGGAGAGTGGTACTGGTGGCGTGTAATTAGTGATTAAATTTCCATGGTTTTAATGTGTTCTTTTATCTGGAAGCCTTCTGGAACAGAATAGCCTATCTCCTAGGGCTCATCCTGCAGCAGTGGAGGAGGTTGGGGTTGCTGCTTGTCCTATGGCTCCATTTCACCTTGCCACACCTCACCACCTTTCCTCCCAGGCCTCTTTGCCACATTCCTTTGCCCTGGTCAGGTGTCCTCGGGTGTCCTGCGATCCTCTTGCTGCCAGCCAGGGCTCTCAGTTGCTGGCACTGCTGCTCTTCCTGGCATGATCTTCGTGCCAGGTTGTGGTGAGGTGTCATGCTGGCAATGAGTAGCCCCTACCCAGCCAGTGCTGTGAACACCAGACCCTCCTGAAATAAAAAGGCAAAAGGAAATAGGTGTGTTTGCTTTGAAAATGACTTGCAATTGGTAAGTTTCCAGAAGTTGCATGAATCTTTCTGGTTCTTTGCTGCCCTGGAGATACTAATGGGACAGCCCAGTGGCCTACATACCAGTCAGATCTAGGCCTCCACAGGTCAGAGTGCAGAGCTGCCAAAATCAAGGCACTGAATAAACGGTGGTTTATCTTGGATGTGAATGGAGAGGACAAGAGGCAGCACCCATGTATTGCCACAGGAAAAGTTCTGCGTGGGTGTGAGGAACCCGCTCCACAGGACGGCGGCTGTGCCGTCTCCTGCCCTGAAGGCCACTGTGTTGTGACTGGGAGAGGCTTGGTGACCTGACCTTACATTGTGGCTTTGCTTTAGTGGGAAGTTGGCGTCACTGAAGTCCCTTCCAGCCCAAGTTATTCTGTAGTTCATTATGTGAAGGAAAAGTTAATAGCGAGATAAGAGTGATCTGTATATTGTAATGCCAAGTGGCTTTAAGCCTGATTAGACTCTTAAGTTACAGCAACTTCAGGAACACCGTTACAAAGTCAAATCGTTTGGCAGTGAAGAGGAAATTAATTAACATTGTTCCTCTTTTTTTATTTATTTGTTATTAACAAGTAGTAAAAGAGTTTGCCTTCTCAAGAGGAACACCGTTACAAAGTCAAATCGTTTGGCAGTGAAGAGGAAATTAATTAACATTGTTCCTCTTTTTTATTTATTTTTTATTAACAAGTAGTAAAAGAGTTTGGCTTCTCAAGGCCAGGCTCTGACCTGAGAAAACCCCTGTAAGCTTGTGCTGGGAGACTGCTCTAAGTGGTTTAGTACTGTATTTAAATCTGCATTTTATCTGTTTCTGATTGCACTGGTGGCCATGGGTCAGCCTCAGAATTTTCTTGAACTAAGAAACTATTAGCAGGTTCAAAGCCTTATATTGCCGGTGTTAAAAAATGTGCGTCTATTTATATATGTAGATGAAACCAGTGTTGCAATCAATGCTCTGTCTCTGTTCTTCTATGTAGGG
>NW_010194175.1:0-10515 GCF_000695765.1 Mesitornis unicolor | reverse complement strand
CAGCAGATGCCCATGAGCCAGCAATGTGCCCTTGAGCCAAGAAGACCAACGCCATCCTGGGGGGTATGAGAAGGAATGGTTGTAAGGCAGAGAGGTTCTCCTCCCCCTCTACTCTGCCTTGCTCACACCACATCTGAAGTATTGTGTCCAGTTCTGGGCCCCTCTGTTCCAGAAGGACAGGAACTGCTTGAAAGAGTCCAGCAGGGCCACAAAGATGATGGAGGGAGTGGAGCATCTCCTGCTGAGGAGCAGCTGAGGGAGCTGGGGCTCTTGAGCTTGGAGCAGAGGAGACTGAGGGGTGCCCTCATTCCTGGGGATCCATTTGGAAAGGGCAGTGTCAGGAGGAAGGAGCCAGGCTCTGCTCTGGGATGGCCAATGCCAGGACAAGGGGCAATGGTCCCAAGCTGGAGCACAGGAGGTTCAAGCTGAAGATGAGGCCAAACTTTGTCAGGGTGAGGGTTATGGAGCATGGCCCAGGCTGCCCAGAGAGGTTGTGGAGTCTCCTTGTGTGGAGACACCCAAAGCCCTGGCCATGTTCCTGTGTGACTGCTCTGGTGATCCTGCTCTGGCAGGGGTTGCACTGGGGGAGCTTTCCAGGTCCCTTCCAACTCCTGACTTTCTGGGATTCTGTGTGATTCTGTGATTTTGACTGTGCTGTTTTTAATCTTAAGGTGATAGTTTTACCCCCCCTGACCTGGTTCTTATCACATTACAGCTCTTAGTTGTATATAGCCTATGTGTGCAGTTTGTGAGGGATGATGCTCTGGGCTTTCTGTATTTACTTGGTTTTGGTTTATGGTCATTCTCCTTTGGACAGTTCCAAAGCATATTTGCTGTTATTTGTTCTGTCATCTCAAGTCTATAAACAGTGGCAGTGTGTGGCAGCTGGTGCAATCAAGCTCCGAAGGGTAGGGTGGTACAGGTATGTGGTACAGGTTGAAAGTGCAGGATGGATGTGGTGTTGGTAGAAGTAACAAGCTGTTTGTTTTTGAAAGCTTCTCTTGCAGATGGTTTCTACTGGTGAACTCTTACCCTTTTAAAGCAATGCATTTCAGCAGCACTATTTTTATCATTGAAACTATGAGAGTGGTAACAAATCAGCACCGTCACTGCATGGGGATTGCAGTCTTGTGCCTGACTGGTGGCCCTGAGGGAATAAGGTGTTGTCTGGACTGTGCCATGCGTTTTGTGTGGTAGCAGCAGGGTCAGGAAGGGATGAGTGAGGGTGGCTCCTTTGTGCAGAGGAAGACAGAGAGGAGAAACAACAGCAGCAAAGTGGTTACAGAGCCATCAGGGCTGCCCGACCTCCGTTACCCAGGAGCCAGTGAGGTCTGTCCTGCCTCGGGGCACATCTCAAATCATAAACAGTTTTGTTTGTTGATGTGATCCACCTGACGGGTGTCTGTGTGCACTGATTGCAGGGCTTAAATGCTGCCAGGGAAATACATATATATATTTTTTTCACTGGCCCTTGTTTTACCCACTGGAGACAAGCATTTCAGGAGAGGCTCTAGGGCTCTCTGCTCCTGCCTTGTGTGACCTATTGATGTGTGCCCCATCACAGGCCTCCCAGCCCTCACTGAGACAGCACACCCGCTCCGTGGCCCCCAAGGATTCAAATACCAGCACTGCATGCTTTGCTTGCTAAGTAGTGAAGGAGTTCTTGGAATGCTTGTCTTAAAAAGATCTGGAAAGTTAAACACCTTCCAGTTGATCCATTGTGCACCATGCTATCAAGGTTTATTCTTCATGCCACTTTGAGTTGAAATGTCACTGTTTGGAGTCAGATCACATGTGGACCTTTCTGTTGAGGAGCACTCGCCCACAGTGAGGAGCTCATGGATGCTGCATCGCCTTGAACAGGTGAGTTAATGTGGGACAGTCATGTCAAGGGTGGAAGAAGGAGTCTTACAGTGGTATTTGTAGTCCTGCTATAACGTGGTTGCATTTGGGTCATGGTGGAGGAAGGTTGTCATTTTGTATTTGTGAAATTTACTTTCCAAGCTTCCTCCCTTTGAAACCTATGGCATTTTAAATGATTGTATTTTAATGAGAAGTCTGTGTTTACAACTTTGACATATGTCCTACCTGTGGCGATGGTGCTGAACGTACAGTTTTGTATTCTCTTCCTTACTGTCGGGAATGAACTGTGATTGCACGGGTCAAACCTGTGTAATAGGCACAAACATTCGTTTAGATGATTGGCCTGCCCCTGTGGTGTCAAGTCTGCTAGGATTTGTTGCTTAATTTAAGTTTATCATTTATTTCAGAAGTTCCCTGTTGACAGTTATGTGTGTTTTGAAGAGTGGTTACACAACCACTTGAGAGGTAAATGTGACATTCCACTTTTATAGTGGAATATGCACAGTGGAATAAACTTAATCCCTCTTTCCTTGTGCAAGCAAATTCCAAGTGCTGCAGTCATTTAAAATGAATTATTATGGGAGGAGGCTTGAATTCTTTTTCTCTCTTCTTTTTTTTTAATGCAGAAAACCTGCATATTCCTTCATTCTGGAATTTAATTTATTCATTCATATTCTGGAATATTGTGTTCAGTTCTGGCCCCTCAGTTCAAGAAGGACAGGAACTGCTGGAGAGAGTCCAGCGTAGGGCTACAAAGATGATCAAGGGAGTGGAGCATCTCCCTTATGAGGAGCGGCTGAGGGAGCTGGGGCTCTTTAGTTTGCAGAAGAGGAGACTGAGGGGAGACCTCATTCATGTTTATAAATATTTAAAGGGTGAGTGTCACGAGGATGGAGCCAGGCTCTTCTCGGTGACAAACAATGATAGGACAAGGGGTAACGGACACAAACTGGAACACAGGAGGTTCCACTGAAATTGGAGAAGAAACTTCTTCTCAGTGAGGGTGACAGAGCACTGGCCCAGGCTGCCCAGAGAGGTTGTGGAGTCTCCTTCTCTGCAGACATTCAAAACCCGCCTGGACGCCTTCCTGTGTAACCTCATCTGGGTGTTCCTGCTCCGGCAGGGGGATTGGACTGCATGAGCGTTGGAGGTCCCTTCCAATCCCTAACGGTCTGGGATTCTGTGATTCTGTGATTCATGGTGTGGGCTTCCTAAACCAAATCCTATCTTCAGTTGTTTACCTGTCTTATCTGGACACAGACCTCCTTTCACGAAAACAGTGTCTTGATGACAAGTGTAAAAAGGTTTCAAGTGAAGCAATCATTGTGAAAATTGTGATAATATTTTTCTGTATTGCTCTGCAGCCTGATGGCGCATGGGCAGCTCGGTGGCACTGGCACAGCACACGATACGCCAATGGCTGCCAGGTTAATCTGAGCATCTCTGGGACTGACTTCCATGATCTTGTTGTAATTTTCATATCTGAGCTCTCCATTTCACTGAGACTTCGCTGTAGCGAAAAGCCGTGCCCGAGCCTTTGTGCAACAGTCGGGCAGAGCTTTGGCCCCGGGTCCTTGATTTTTAGAATGAGGGGAAAGGTCCTAAAGTGTATGAAACTTTCACTTGTTTGATCAGACAAAGTGCTGACACTCGTGTCTAGCAGCAAGGTAGATGAAACAGGTTAGGAACATACTGTGAACGTGAGTATCAAGTTCTATTTTGTTTTAAATTGGTATTGCTAGGCATTGTAATTGGGAGAGGAATAATTCTGTTGATAGTTTTAATTTTAAATGAATTTTGAGTTAGCAAGCAAGAATGGATGAAACGCTGCGAATTCAATTTAGGGAATTCCTCAGGTCCTCTGGTTTTGCTCTGTGGGTATTTTTTGTGGTAAGTATGCACGGGAGTAAAAGAATTCCTAAAAAAATACTGCTATGTGATAGAATATTTAAGTATTCCAATTACTTAATGAGATTTAGATTCCAATTCTGCAATTCCCTTACATGATTCTGTAGGTAGGCATCTTTTTGATATCTTCATAAAGGTCAGGCTTGTGTAAAGATAACTCCATCTAGTAACTGTAACTCCATATAAACTGTTTCAACAGGTTTCTAATATCAGAAATTTTGGGAGGCTTCATTGAAAACAACTTCTGTCAGAAGAATGGCATCATCTTCTCTACAGATCTGTGCACTGCTGCTGGCTTTAGCAGGATTCACCATTTTACTTGTTACCACCATGTCCAACAGGTGGAAAATCTCGGACACAGCAACAGTGCTAGTTACAACAGACTGGATTTCGGAAGGGCTTTGGATGGACTGTGCAGTGACTTCTTTTGGAACAGTACAGTGCAAGAAATTTCTCTACATGTTGAGTTCTGACAGTAAGTGTGCATAGTATATGTCTAGAAAATCCAGGGATGTGGTTGTATTCCCTCTTTCTGGACAGCATATGCTGCAGTTGTCACAGAGGGTCTAACACAGACAGGATTTGTCCCACAGATGGGTTAAAGGGCACCAGTGAAACCCTTAAGCTTCACCCTGCAATTCAGCTCTGTAACTGCTGTGGCTTTACTGCCGTCTCTGTTGTGTTGACACAGAGGTATGGGTGATATACAATGAATCTAAGAATTTTTTTATTATTATTGCATTGGAAGAAATAGCATCCTTTTACTCAGCGTAATTCTTCACTACAAGCAGATCTGTGTTGGTTTTGGCTGGGACAGAGTTGATTTTCTTCTTAGTAGCTAACATGAGGCTACATTTTGGATTTGTGCTGAAAATTGTTGAGTTGTTGAAAGGTGTTGATGCTACAGGGATTCTTTTACTGCTGAGCAGTGCTTACACAGAGTCAAGGCCTTTTCTGCTTTTCACCCCACCCCACCAGGGAGTCAGTTGGGGGTACACAAGAAGCTGGGAGGGGACACGGCTGGGACAGCTGACCCCAACTGACCAAAGGGATATCCCATACTGTATGCTGTCATGCTCAGTATATAAACTGGAGGAAGAATAAGGAAGAGGGAGGACATCTGGAGTGATGGTGCTTTGTCTTCCCAAGTAACCGTTATGTGTGATGGAGCCATGCTTTCCTGGAGACGGCTGAACCTATTAAACTGTCTTTATCTCAACCCATGAGTTTTCTCACTTTTACCCTTCCAATCCTCTCCCCGATCCCAGTGAAAGGCAGTGAGTGAGCAGCTGTGTGGGGTTTAGTTGCTGGCTGGGGTTAAATCACGACAAGATCATAGGTCAGTGAGCACTGGTGCTTGTTTGTGCTTTGGTGTGAGACAGGACTTACTAGATATTCCAGAACTTGATATTCTTGATAACTTGTGCTAAATCTGTGTATTTCTCAGAGGTGGCCGGCTCAAATTAAAATACGTCTCTGTGACTGATGCTTTGGTGTTTTCTGAGGCAGACCGTGCCAGCAGGGTAGTTTATCTGCAACTAGAAAGGGAGGCATTCTCTTTGTAGGGACTGAAAATGATTTGTTTGGATTGCCTTGGATTTTAAGAATACCTTTCTGTAAACATCTGTAAACATACCATTCTGTAAACTTTTTATGGTATAGGACTAGGAAGGACCAACTGAAGTTCTTTCCTCAGAGAACTGATTGTAGAAACAGCAGTAACAATGTAGCCTTGGAAAAGTGGTATTTTGTTAAGCTTTGTCTTAAACAGAACTTTGCATTTATTCTTTTACAGCTTTCGGTATTCTGCAGTCACTTTATGAGTTATATCATAGAATAATTTCTTCAAGCCTTCCCTGCTTTATAGATCCCTGATTGCTGTCATTGCTGTTTGTCTGGACTCTTTCCAGCTGATCTATTCTCAATCCGCGGTGCTCAAATCTTGAATGCACCACATCTTGCAGACTATGGACGTGTGGTTTTGTTGACGCAGACATGGACTCCACTGAAGTCAGAGCCACCTAACTGTAAGGCAGATCTCTAAAATGTGAGAGCTTAGCTCTCAAGATTCAGCGAATTCATGGTTTTTCTGCAGGGCCCTGGCTTTGGTGGCCTTGTCTGCTTTCATAATGATGGTGCCAGTTTAAGAATAGGTATCACCATCCTGTAATGAGGCCAGAATTTGAAGCCTCAAAAGGATGCTAATCATATGCTTCCTTCCAAGGATTTTGAATCACTGCTCGTTGTATTGGAGACAATGTCAGCTTTTCATACCATTCTGGTACCCAGTTTGCTCCTCTTTAAGACGTCCTCTGTGTAGACACCAGGATGCCAAAGTTTCGTCTAGAAACTTAGATATGATTTCTGGAAATTAAAGTGTTGAGAAGGGGCCAACAATCCTTCAGTTCTCGTAGGTGGTAGCAAGATGGCACGGATGGTTATGGTGGTGTGGCAGCTCTGCCTTGCCTCGTGTGACAGGGAGAATCAGGTGTTTCAGCCCTGTTAGAAGATAAGCAGAGTCAAGGTAAGACAGCCTCTTTTTTTTTTTCTTCAAATGCAGTTTCATTACACCCAACATGGAAAGAAAATATTCCCCAGGACCGGAAGAGTTCCTGGTGGACTGAAGCAGTCACCTCCCAGGGATTTTTTTCCTTCCCTTCCCATGGCTATCATAGTTGGAAGAGAGGACTCTTGGTTGGCAGGGCTCTGTGGATCACCTTCAGCTGTTCAAAGAACGGCGTGGGCCCTAAAATCAGCACAGGGCACGCATGCCAACCCACGGGCACGTCATGTGGCTGCCTGCAGAGTAATTGCTGTCTGTCACAGGGCTGGTTCTCTTCCTACAGTGCTCACTCAGCATTCCTGAGTCTCAGAAGTGATCAGAACCGTACAGCTCATGTTGATCAAACATTTAAGGTGTTCATATTTTCAGTAATTTTTTCCCAATTGTATTGGCTGATCTGATTTTTAAAAATGCTATTTCTGCCTGTAACCCCTCTCTCAACCATGTTATATGCAAATATACTCTGTTTTGAGAGTGTCGGATGGGTTAGGAACAATTTATCACCTTGTTCATATATTGCTATATGGTCATATATGGTCACATCTTGGTACGTCCGCTAGCATTTTACTTACACCAGGAGTACACTTTTGTAATGAATTTTCCAATTATTCCCGTTTACTGTGCTTGGTTTGCACTGCAGAGCGATCTTGCAGTGCACAAGTTGGTATCCTTATGGACGAAGCAAAGCGAGAAAAGGAGCTCCAGGAATTCACTTCCAGCCACTGAGGCACATTCAGTTCACCCAGCTGGGTTAGAGCAGGTCTGAAAGAAAACTCCGAAGTCATGGATGGTGGTGATGTGAAGCTGTCAACACCAACTCTCTTATGCTCCTGATGCAGAGCCTCCTGCAGAGCAGCAGTTGCTGTCATGTCCATCACCTACCACACCACAGCTTAGGAAATTTAGTGAAGAATACCCTGTGTTCTTCAACACAGCTGAGGAGTGGTTTCCTTAAGGGAATGATTAAAATGCCTGGTGCCATATAGGAAAAACCCACGCATTCCAGGTCTGCAGTTTAATCTTTTCTGTTAATATGTCTACTTCATGACTGCCTCTTGAAAGAGCTTTCTTAATTAGGGTGAGATGTTTTCTTTTAAATGAAATTCTTTAAACTTTTTTGTCCTTGGCAGCAGTATAAAATCTAGGGCAACTTGGTTCAAGGTCCCAATTACACTCAACTTCGACAGTGCTGTCAGCAGAGTGATCACTGAGGTCATGAGGACAGCACCTGTGTTTGGATTAATTCATTTGAAACACCTTGAAAGGCTTTTAATGGAATGAAGATGTTCCATTATACTGGTGCAATCTGTTCATTTTTCAAATTGCAATGACTTAGCAGGAGGAGGGAATTCTGTAAAAGTCACCCGAGGTCAATTCTCACCGTACACCCTCTGGTTTCTTTAGAAGATTGCAAGTACAGAGCTGCACAGGATCACACTGGCTGTGCTGCCAGGTCTGTACTTACTGAAATCCATGGCCATGGTCCTCTTAGCTGCCAAGGAAGCAACAATGTCACAGTGGCACTGCAGTGTCCTTTTGTAGCTGAACCTACCAACCTAACAGCATCAGCTCGAAGTGCCCAGTGAATTTTGAAGACAGTCCTGGATATCTGTTGTGAGCAAGCTGTGACTCTCTCAATGGCTAATCCTCCTGGTCGTCTTTATGTAAATAGCGTGAATCTGTTACCATGTTGCATCACAGCAGGATTATTTTATGAAGAAACTCTGACTCCATTTCCTGGAGATAAGAGCAGGTTATCACCAAGAGATGGTTAACCCCGTTTGGATGCACGGGCAGTTGAAGGTATTACCATTAGTGGGTGATGTGAACTGAGTCTATGATGTTGTCAAGTCAAGAGCAGAAGCGAGTAAACAAAGTTTAACATACTTTTACTTTGCCTAGAATAGATTTCTTTCTAATATTAAGATATTCTGACAAACTGATGCAATCAGCTGATATGTATTATTTTTCATATTGCTGCTTTCCTTCGTAATTTTATTCCTTTTGAGACAGATCTGTCACACCGGCTCATTCAGTCTCTTAAATGTAATTTCCATGAAATATGCATTATTACAATTGTATTCCAGTGTAACTCGGACTATTTTTAAGACAATGTGTTCAGCTATAAATCAATAGACTGTAAAATATTAATGGAACCTACTCATTCACAGCCTTAACCTTCCTGAAAAAAGCTGGCAGTACACCTGCTATGGGTTAGTTATGACCATAGCTCCAAAAAAAAGAGCTAAATTTTCTAGCAACAGAATCAAGTTCCCATTCTCAAGCTTTTTTTATGCTTGAGGCATCAAGAAAATAACACAGTGAAGCTTTTTGATTTGAGACCAGTAGTAAAATTACACACCATTTTAATCTTGACTTTGGAGGAGAGACGGAAATAAAATATTTGCTAGTATCATCATTCTGATTTTGTCGAAATACTGATAGGCTTTCTTGCCTGAGACTAAGAATAAGCTCATTTTGTCGCTTCTCATTAAGGAAAAATAATAGTAATTTTTATAAAATGCTAATATCTTTATCATGAACTACTCCCACTTCTTATTGTCAGGCACTGTAAGCCTTATCTCCAGGGTTGAGCAAAGAGCAAAGGTAGCCTCATTTTGGAGTGAAACCCAGAGATAAAACAGCAAGGAGGCTTCTGAAAGGCTTCACTTGATTGTAATCTAATTATAGGGATATTTAACTGTTACTACTCACAAGCATGACTGCTGCGTTGGAAATTGTTGGTTTTGTCCTGTGCTTGGCTGGGTGGGCAATTGTTGGAGCTACTTTGCCGAATGATTACTGGAAGGTCTCCAGTATACATGGTAGTGTGATCACCACGTCTACCGTGTTTGAAAACCTGTGGAAGAGCTGTGCAGAAGACAGCACTGGAGTATCCAACTGCAGAGACTTTGACTCGATGCTTGCACTGCCCGGTACGTGACTTTGCATGGTCTTGTTTGCATGGCTTAAAAATTGGTGGGGAAAAAAAGTAGAAAGGCTTTTGCTTTGGTAATCTGGTAATACTGGAAAATAACTGGCCAAGAAGGACGCTGTGGGTTGAAGTCATAAAAATCTCTTGAGCAGCAGAATGTGTCAAGCACATTAGGAAAGGCTGTAAAATACGGCAAATGAAGTTGATTGATCGAGCATTTATTAATAAGCATTTCAAATATGGTGTAATCTCTTTTCTAGCATCTTGTGGGAGACTTTTTTTCACACATCTTAGGACAGTTTCATGTCTATTTGGAATTATTGTACAGGTCTTCTTTTGTAACACTTGATAGCTGATGTACTGTAACTGGAGTTTTTCCGTATAGTTGGTAAGAAATACTCTTTATAGCTAGGAAGTTGCTGTAGTGGTTGTGTGTAGAGAATGAAGATCATAGTACAAGAAAGAATGTGTAATATGTATATGTTATACATATTATAAGATCATATTGTAAGTTATACAATGAGTATATGCTATAAATTAATATACTTGTTAGGATTTGTTAATGTCTTGTTGGATGTGGTCCTAATATCAGGAAATGTAGACCTACTGGCTCCTGTTCTCTGTATCAGTCTTCAGCAGAGCTCTGGGTTGTCCTCAAATGCTCAACTAAGGCAGCATTCTGTGGGTAGTAAGCACGTTTATAGGCAGTAAACCAGTTTTTATTAATCTTGAAGAAGTCAGTATGTGGATACTTATCCCAGAATAAAAAAAGCCTTCCTACTTAGCTGAATCTACACTGGGAGGTGGCTACGCTAAATAGGTAGGAAGGTACTCCTAATCTGAAGAATATGTAATATAGGATTAGTGGGAATGAGGTATTAAATTCACTTTCTTGGTCTGAAATAAACTGATGTTGTTGACCAGCTCTGACACTAGCACAGCAATTCTCTGAAACTGTGTCCAGTATTTAGCGAATAATCTGTTCTTTTCATCTTCCAGTGTTATCTAGCATTTGGTTTTAAAATGCATGGATGTATTAAAAGGAACATAACCCTGTTTAAACTTCTTAGGCTCAGCAGTAGCAGGATGCTGTCCTCAGACATCATCCTCTGCAGAGTGCTTATGTGAATGTGTGTTTAGTTCACGTCTAAACCACTTCAGGGACTGGTTCGTAGCTTATTGCCATTGACTCTAGGCAGCATTGTGTCACAGAATCACAGACTGTTGGGAGCTGGAAGGGCCCTGG
>NW_010194174.1:47689-51853 GCF_000695765.1 Mesitornis unicolor | reverse complement strand
GAGCCCGGGGGTGCAGCTTACAGCTCCGAGGGGCGAGGGGGTAGTCCACCGGTACCATCCTGCTCTCCATCCCCAAAGCAGAGGTTTGGCAGCATCCTCACCGTGCCCCATCCCACTCCCTGCATGATGCCATGGGGTCATGGTTGGGCTTGTGGGGGGCTGCTGGGAGGCAGAAGAGGCTGGGGGCACCAGCTTTTCCCCGTCCTCTCCCCACTTCTTGCACATACATGTGTGGGACAGGCTTCCCCCTCAAGCTTGGGCAATCCCTGAGCCAGCAGTGGCCCCCACACCAGGAGGGCAGTGGCGCCATCAAGGCCCTGATGTGGAGTGGGCAGAGCCACAGGGTCCCAGTGGCTGACTCCAGCTCAGCCCCACAAGCAGGAGCCCCACAGCCCCTCCCCAGGCAAAGGCCAGTGGGCACCCACGGCGCCTCATTCGGCAGTGCACACCGTCCCCATTGCACCCATCCAGGCAGGTCCCACAGGAGCTGGGGTCTCATCAGCAGAGCTCAGCTCCTGCAGCCTGCAGGTAGGAAGGGGGTGCAAACACAGGAGCATGGTGTTGTCATATTCTCCTAAAATATCCCTGCCCTCCTCAAGCAGCAGTGGAAAGGAGGCCACAGGGCCCGCAGCTCCTCTCACCGGCACTCGGCCCTGGTCGGCAGTGCTGCCAGGATGAACAAACCCGGCAGCAGCATGAGGGTAGTGGGAAGAAGCCTCCTGCTGCCAGCTTGGCCAGGGATGGGCTCTGGCTCAGCAGAGCCGCTTGGCTGCCATGTGCTGCAAGGGGACAGCACACCCCATGGGGCTCATCCTCAATGGGGGTCATTGGGGCACCCTGGTGGTCCCCCCTGGGCAGAGCCAGCCCCAGGCAGGTGCCCAAGCAGCACAGAGCCACCTGTTTGTGGTGTGGGGCGTGGAGGAGGGCGGCAGCACAGGGCGCTCCCGAGCTGCTCTGGCTCTGCGCCATGGTGGACGCTTGGCCCTTGCTCTGGGGATGAGGTAGTTTGCAGAGGGCTGTGATCATCCTTCCGGAGCGAGCTGCAAAGGGCGGGCAGGTGAGGTGGAGGTGTCGCCAGGTCCACAGCCTGCGGCCGATTGCTGCTGGAAAGGAGAGAAGCTGCTCTGGCACCTGAGGGAGATTGAGACCTCTCTCAGAGACATGGGCCCACCAAGTGGCACAAGCACCTCCGCCACCCACCCATAGTGGGACAGCCCATGGTGCCAGGCAAGGGGGAGAAGTCCAGACCCTCGGGGCTCAGGAGTCGATGGGACCCAGTGTTCAGCCCCAGGGCATCAACCAGGGCAGAGATGTTCCCCAGGACATCCTTTTAGGTTTTCAGACTCCTCCAGTGGTGATTTTTGGCAAGGAGGGCAAGAGCAGAGCATCACCGCCGAAACTGTGTGTCCAGAAACACCAGCAGCACCATGCCACAACGTGCGACCTGACACATGGCAGGAACGAGTCCCTTGTCCCACAGCCCGGGGTCCCATGTGGTCCAGAGAGCCCCACAGGGCTCAGCATGGCCCCACTGAGGGGGAGAAGTAAAGCGAGGAGGCAGAGGGGGCACCAAGGGATGTGGAAAGGCAGCAGAGGCACCAAAATGCAGCACTGCACCCCTCTTCTGCCCATCCCCGCTGCCCTGCTCCCCAGAGCGCACCACCAGCTGCTGGCACCAGCACCAGCCAGGAGCATCCTCCAGTTTCTATAGGAACCCGATCAAACCTGGAGAGCCGCTCGGTACTTGCCCGTCTCTGGCTGCTGCAGTGATGTGGAGCTCACATCCGATCATGCAGCTCTGCACTGTCCTCGTAGGGAGACACCGTGTCCATCATCCTGCCACCACGGAGCCAGCCGAGGTCCTCACGGGCATGTGTGCTCAACAGCACCAAGGGCAAGAGCCACGATAGAGGAAAAAATACCGCTGAAAAATAAAAATAGTTACTTGAGCTGCAGCCATCGATCGGCCGTGGGCATGGTGCCACCCTGCTGGGAACCCCCGCCACGTGCACCGTCAGCAGGCGCTGCACCAGCACACAGCGGCGGTGCCAAGATCGGCTCCCGGAGGTAAATCCTGCTCTGCTGTCTGGGACCCGGCTGGGGACCTGGGCTGATGGGGACTTCAGGTGCCAGAGCGTGGTTCATATCACCCAGGGATAGGAGCACGAAGGGTCGTGGGCGTCCAGAGAAGCAACTGAGGTGGTGACATTCAAGGGGAACAAATACTCCAGCCACTTCTGATTTTCCATTAAAACCTTTGATCCCCGTAATAAGCTGCCACTAGCCCGGGGAGGCAGCCGGGAGCAGGGCAGGGAGTGCAGCCAGTGCAGGCACAAAGGAGGCTCTGTGGAGGGCAGATGTGCGCTGGCCACACGCCGCTGCACAGCCCCTTCATTCATCCCGCGCTCCCGCTGTCACCGGGGTCAGCGACATCGCCCCCTGCCCGGCGAGACCGGCCACCCCCCACAGCCTGGCACCCCCCGGGTCCCTGCCAGCACATGTCCTGTGCCCCCAAATTCCCAGCGTTTTCCCAGGTGCCAAGTGCCCTGGATGCACCATGCTGATCCCAGCTAATTACCCTCCCAGGAAAGTGCTTTTTAAGCTGGTAAGAGCTCACAGCAGAAGGCTGCCCAGCAATGCCCCTGCCACAGCATCCGCAACATCAGGCAGCTGCTATAGAGATGTCTGTCCCCCCTGAGAGCAGCAGCAAAGGAAGGGCTGCATCCCATCGCCCTCAGCTGAGTCAGCACCTCGCTGCAGAGCGGAGGTGAAGCTTTGGGAGCTGGGGCTGCGCTGGTTCGGGTCCAGCAGCGATGGAGGTGGCTGTGGTGGCACAGGAAAAGGAGAGCAGAGCCCCCTGCAGCACCCCCGGTGACGATGACACTGCACGTTGGACAGCTTTCAGCAATGAACGCATCCTGCGGCCACGAGCCGGGCATGGGGACAGCCCAGCAATGCTGCGGGGACTTGATCACAGCACTCACAGCAAACACTGCGAGCCCAGCAGCTCGTAAAAATCAGGGAATGTTTCCAGGACCCGAGAGCTCCCAGCCCAGCCCAGAGCAGGGACAGGCATCACAAGGCCACGTCCAGACCATGCAAAAAGGGGTTGCTGCTCTTTCCCCGAACTCAAAACCAGCCTCTCTTGTGCCAGACTGGGATCAGGAGGCCATTTTTTAACTCTTGAACTACTTCCCCAGGTAAAGTGGGTTTGACTCTGCATGGCTTTGGGAAAATTTGACTGTATCACTCGTACTGCAGGCCATCCACCAAGCTGTCACCACAACAGGGACGAAGACACGGGGGCTCCACAGCCCCATGGCACTGCACTGGCTGCCCAGATTGCTCCAGCAGAGAGGCAGGGCCAGCACAGCACAGCTTTCCCCACTCCAAAAGGATTCATCCCGTGACCCACACACTGACCACGCCAACGCTGAGAGCCCCCAGTCGTGCTGCTATGAGCACATCCTACAGGACAGGTGACTCCACAGCAGCACCCAGCAGCGATGCTGAGCACACCTTGCCAGGACACAAGAGACACAACTGTCTGCCTCGGATTTGGTATTGCACCATCCCATATCCCACCAGCCTGCCCGCTCCAGCTGCAAGCCTGCATTACCAAACCAGCACAGCTGTTTGAAGAGGCTTATTTATCCAGCAAGGCATTTTGGAGGAATATTCCCTGCTATCAGCCCGCTTTGTTAAAAGATTTATAAAGTTACAGGCTCTTTCTGGATCATCACCTCCCAGCTCACTGCAGGCCAAGGGGACGGGGGGCAGCAGAGCTGCCTCTCTCTCTGCACACCCTGGCTTGTTTCATTTCCCCCCAGCTCCCACGGGACCTGCAGTCACATAAAGCAGCTGGGGGCTGGTTTGGGCTGAGACACCACCTGCTGTACATCTTGCACGGGACACGGTCCCAGTTCTGCACACCCAGAACACCTCACCAGCCAACGCTTCTCCTGCCAGCCCACTGTAAGGAGACTCCAGGGCCCTCCCCCCAGCCCCCCCATCATATAGGAGGTGTAAAACACAACCAAAGATCAGCTCCCCAGCAGGGTGGGTGCCCTCAGTTCATCCCCCAGAGCCCCGTCACCCCGCACCGGGAGCTGGTGGTCCAGACCACCCTCTTCCACCCACAACCTGAGCCTCCTGCCTGGGGGC
>NW_010194174.1:2735-47656 GCF_000695765.1 Mesitornis unicolor | reverse complement strand
GCTGCACTTCACCTTCTTGGGTATAAAACGAAGGCCTTCTTAAAATTCCACTAATATAGGTAAATTCCACTGGAATTTGTACACGAAGGGACTGTGGCAGCCTCCCTGCTCGAGGTTAAAAGCCTCTATTGATCTTTTTGCAGGATCACAGCTCAGAAGCGTGATTTAACAAGACCTCCCTTCCACCGCTGAGGAACCACATCAATGCAGAAATCAGGAGACACTGCAACCAGCCATTTCTCTTACAGAACACAATTTATTTGGCATTTGGATGAAATGTTTCTCACAGCATCTTGAGAAAAAAAAAAAGAAAGATTAGTGCCAACCCCAAAGAAAGAAGTTAAAACAAAAAAAAAAACCCAGTGTCACAGGGACTGAATTATTATAGTATCAAATTTAAATTCTACATGGTATTTCACAGAATATCAAAATCTTTTATACACTGCCACAGTTAAGTCCAGTCACAAACCAACTACACAGGAGAAGCCTGCAAATGCGGCGTTGGCTAAAACCATCTTTCCAGGAGAAGGTAAAAGCAGTGTCTCACTCTCTCTTGCAGCCTCCCAGGCACCCACCAGCCCAGCGCTCGGGGTAGGCGCAGCAGGGCCACGCACAGCCTGCAAGCGCAGCATCTCCACGGGCATCGACTCCAACTCGCCCAGCGTTCAAGGTGCACAGTACTGGAAAATTAAAGCTATGTCGTACTGTAGCAGGCAGGTAATGCAGGCTGTTGTTAGGGGAAGCAGATCTTTACTGCTAAAAGCATCTACTCCAAAGGAACGTGTATTTCGTTTGGAACTGGGGAACATCAGAAGCAAAACGTATTAACTTTGATTTGCCTCCTCTACACTAATCTGCTCTAATTTTAGGGTCCAGCTCCCAACTTGTAAGAGGAAATTGAAAAGACATTTCTGTATATTGCATGTTCCTTAGCTAGGGAGAAAAAAGAGGTTTCAGCAACTGAAAAAAGCCCAACAACAAAAAAGACGTGGATTGTGGATTGTGTGAGGCAACATTAAAACTTCAGTGCTCTCCCACTGAAAAACCACATCCTTAAAAAGAGCTTCAAATCCATTTAACATCAGATGGGGAAAGAACAGTAATTACTGGTCACAAAAACATTTTCTTCCCAAGTGAAGCGCAAGAGAAGTGTGAACAGGCCATCACCCCATGACACCTGTGGAGGCACAGCACCCACCAACTAAGATTAAGCCTTCAGAAAATATTTCCCACCTACTTCATTCTTCTTCTAGATCAGCATCCTGTCACAAATGGGTAAAGGAATAGTCTGAGGCTCCAAACTAGACAAGACTGAACATCACACAGACAAGTTCTCTGTACATCTGAATGACAAGTTCTGATCTTCTAGCACAGAATGAAACCTACCGTCCCTCTAACATGACAACACTCTACAACTCACCTAGGAGAAAAAGAGGCTGCTGTGAGACTGCGTATGGGTGCCACCAGTAACACCCAGAGAAGGGAAGATCTAGGGCTGCTCTCTGAGGAACAGCAGAGACCTCAGCATGGCACCACAGCACGCCTGAAGGATGGGGAATGTGAGGAGAGGCTTTGTCCGAGGCCACCACAGGAGGTGGGAGCCTTGTGACTTCACAACTGCAGTCAAGGACATCTCAAAAGAAACGCACTCTCCGCTCGGCTGTGCTGCTGCAAACGATGTGGTAAAATAACATCTCCCTTGCTGGGTCTGGAGGGACATTCGGGATGCATCAGTAGTTAAGAAAAATATCCAGAGAAGTGAATGGTGGTGGGGAAAAAAAAAAATCAATGCACAAAATAACTCCAAAGATCTCATCAATCAAAACAGAAAGGTCTTCCTTGGGCAAGCATCAGCCCTCTGTAATTGGTGCTCAGGACAGACTGCTTACCAGCCACGCTGCCAAGGGCAAGGAAGGTTTAGCCGAGGAGTCCGCTGCTGTCAAGAAAATGTAACTCTTTCCTAGTTGGTCCAGACGTCTGAGTAGTTGTGATGGTTTCTGCTACAAAGGCTTTTGCTCCAAGAGAAAGTACTCAATGTGAAAAAGCTACATTAAAAAGGGAAAAAATGACAATTTTATTGCCAAATTAGAAGCTCACCGAGAGGTAAATGAGCTGTACTTAGTGAGCTGCTCTGTTCAAGGCAAAATTTCCCTTGTTTACAGTTAAGATGAAGGAGGATAGGGGGGAGAAAAGAGAAAATAGCAGCCTCCGTGCCAATATGCAAGTGGGAAAGGCTCAGAAGCAATGAGGAAAATATCCCGCCGAAGCTTCTACAAAGAAACCTCCATTTGGAATAGCTACAACCAGGAGCCACCGTGAAGTTGCCAGTTGTAACAGAGCTTATTTTCAAATAGAATTCACCACAGAATCAAAAGTAAAACTAAAAAAAAAATATATTGAACAGATTCCCACAGCGTTAGAAGTGTGAGGTAAGGTATCTGTTCACCTCAGCCACAAAATACAGCTTCAGAGACTACACCAGCCAAAAGGCCTTTTGTTATTGCGCTAGGAAACTACAACGAACAAATATTCCATCTGGCTTCAAAAGAAGTTGGAAGTTTTCTATTTTGCACTGCTAATAAAATATTTTTCAGGAACAGATTGTAGTAGCATAGACTTTGCATCCTACTTAAGTGTAGACTATCACGGCCTGTCCTACAACAGAGTGTAGCCAGCTCGAGAGAAGTATTAACCCTAAGAGCCTACTTTATATCCCAGTGCTTAGCTTCATCTAGCTGGACGCAGCACAAAGGTTACCCTCTACAGTATGTATGTGTATATATATATTTATATATCTCGCCACCCAGAAACACACACACGCGCATTCGTACCTATAAAACTAAAGAAAAATCAGTACAGACAATGTATAAAACGTATGAATGTGCTCAAAAATGCACAAAACCCGCTTTGTTTTCATACTTCAGAAATGCTCCGTAATTTGTATGCATGGTTCTGACTACTGCTATCCATCCGCTTCATTCGACCAGGACTCGAGCTCAGAGAAGGAGACAGCAAGGGATCCCACGGGGTGGAGAATTGCTCCTCTCGTTTCGTAACACTGCCGTTGGAGCCAGTCAAACCAGAGAGCAGGGCGCAGGCGGTGGTGCAGCTCCAGGCGGAGAGGCTTCCCAACAGCGCTTCCTCCCACTCGTGTGCCAGCAGCGCACCCCAGAACTGTGATTCACGCTCTCCGATGGAGTCAAGATTGTTAGCAAGTGTCTGAATGTCAAGACACCAGATATGATCTCAATAACGAAACTCAGAGTTTCCTGTGCAAAAGGAGTTGAATTGTTAAGACCAATCCCCAAGTACAGTATAAGCCTACAGGCAAGACACAGAATAGAAAGTAGCAGCATATTCAATGGGGAAAGAGTCAGCTGCACCGGGAAACCACAACAGTGGGTTAGGATTTGTCATACAAGTGTGATTCCTCATCATTACTAGAAAAATAGATCACATACACACCCCCACGCAGTGTTTTCCTCCTGTCCCTCTAGGCTTGTACCCTTCATAAGGTAACAGAAGAACACTCACAAGGGGCATTCTTTACAAATTCCTTATAATTAATCTCATCTGCTGACTGCTACAGTAAATCGAGAAGCAGCAGCAAGAGGAGGATGGGGGGACAGAGTGAAGTATTTGTACACCAAAATCCAAACTTAAATTTAAAATCACCCGCAAAGATTACTTTGCACTCACTATTAAAACAAACAGTGCTTGACTTCAGGATTAGTGAAGGAGTGAATGAATCTTTTTGCCATCTGTAAATTAACCTAAAGGGCTCGATCTGAGGGGGAAATTTAAGACGCTGTATCAAACTGATGCAATCTGCTTTACTGATTTAAGTACACTAACCTCATTATAACCCCTCATGGGACCTGGATAAACGGTTTGGGGGGCACAGGGGAAATCCCTAGAATAGGGTTAGCAATTTCTGGGACTCAGATAAGGAAAAAGTGTCCAATTAGAAGTAAATATCAACACACAGTGCGTGTTGATCATTAGTTTTCAGTTGTATTTGTGGAACCGTAAAGAAGTGAAAGGGAGGGGAGGGAACACACTTACATGCTAAATATAGCATGCAATAAGAAAAGCAAGAGCAATGGTCTTTTATCCAGGCCTTGTGCAACTGTTCACTGTAAAGGAGTTAAACCACAATGAAAACCACCTCCATCTTCCTTATGGGATTATAACAAACAGGGGCTTCATACAGTGAAGTCAGAGTGCATCAAATTTAACTGCTCCCCATCTCTCGCCCACAGTACTATCTAACACGTATGAGGATTCTGCCGAAGGGACACAAGCATCACCCAGACCCAGTTTTCTTTATGGGCCAGAAGTTTACCCAACAATACGAGATTTTTGCAGCTATCAACAACAAACAATTGCAATTGCCAATCCTAGTTTTCTTAGTAGCCATTTGTCACCTATTGTGCAGATCATTCCTCCATCCTCCGGTCCCTACAGTGTTCTGAAACAGCAAGGCAGATCAACACTCACAAATGTTTCATACTCTGTCATTCTTACTTGGTGGCACGTGTTTTAGCTACTCAGTGTTCCTGCTCTGTAAAACAGGCCCCAGCCCTTTCCCCTGTCGTTCCATCTTCTCTGCCCTCTCCAAGTGCAGCACTGAAGCAAGAGAGAAAGCAATTGATTGAACGGTGACTGCCCCCACCCTCCTTTGCCATCGTCTGTTCCCTGGGTCCAGTGGTATCCAGCCAAATCCAAGCAGTGTTTTTCCTGATGTAGATTTTGTTTCCTCTCAGGTTAAGAAAAAAAAACAACAACAAACCTACCTATACTTTTCACCTCCTTAGAAGTCAAAGGAATTCTCTGCACTCTTTTCCATAGCCAATGGAAAAAAAGAGCAGATAAACAATCCGTATTTACAGGACAAACTGATTAGTGTATGAATAACGACAGCCAAAAAACAAGAGGCACAATTCTAATCTAGAACATAAAAGCAGTGTTCAAAAAACAAAGTGGAGATTCCTCCTGAAGTTCAAACCACGGATTAGTGTTTGTCTGTGCAAACAGTTGCTACAACTATTTCTGACCGGCAGCCAGCTTTTGACTCCTTTATACAATGGTATTGAGAGAACAGTGGCTGTGACGGCTGCCCGTAAGAGTTTCTGCCGGCGTGCTTTCGTTGAGCGGTGTGTCAGGAGGGACAAGAAAGGTGCTGCTGTCAGCAGAGTCTTCCAGCTCCACTGGAGAAGGACCAACTGAGGGAGGAAGCGATCCCTCTGTAAGCTGTGGGGATACATCACAGTTTCCTAGTGATGGAGGACTGCTTTGCACAGTCTGAGAAAGAACTCCATCTGCAAAGGACAAAAACCAAGCAGAATCAGAACGTGAAGTATATAATTTCACATTCCCAAATAGATTTACTATCTGTATTTCTGGAAACCCTGAGTTCTTCCTGGTTTTGCATTAATGCACAAAGAGATGACACTACCAGAGGAAAATTAGGTAGCAAAAATAAAACTTTGATATATAAATAAGATACTTGCACTAATCAGGCTCACTTATCTTGTGAGATATGCTGCCATAAAATCCCAAACTTGAATGATTTCTACAGTATGTGAATATCACAGCTGCAAAACTGAAGAGCACTGGGTGAATCATTAGAAAGTGATATTTTTGGTCAATTTTTGGGGGGTGTGGGTGGGGGAAGTGGGGAGGAGAGAAGATGCTGGCTATATTTTATTCAAAATCGCTTGTACTTGACATTTGTTCTACTTTTTAATACCAATTCCTACAGGCCTATCTCCAAAACACCAGAAAACATACTAGCACAGTAGAAACTAGGAAATGAGGTAACCCATTCATGGTAAGGTTTGAAAATAGCTTATGTCAAAGAGTTAAACTGCTTGCAGTATGGATTCCACCTGCAATTTAGGTGATCCAAAGAACATCTGAGAGAAACCAGGCTTTATGTTAACATTTTGGCCAAAGACTTTTCCACTGAAGAAATAGGAGATTTTATTGTGAAATATATTTTCCCATCACAATCACTAAAACATATGATTATAGGTTGGTTTTTTTTTAAATCTACCCTCTAGTCAAAGTGAAAAAGAGAAAGAAAAGAGCAGTTATTGCCTGCGTACCTGGAGTGGAACAAAGGATGCTGTCTGGATTGACAGAAGCCTCGTAAGGAGGAGGTGGGTCATCCGGATGTTGAATATCTGGATACTTGTAAGCAGTATAGGGTGGAGGTGGATCGTGGAAATGAAATGCCCCCCCTTCCCCATCATCTGAAAGATGCAGTGGAGTGAGACCAGTTCCAAAACCATCAGGGCCATAATCAAAACCAGGCATCCTGCGGCCCAAGTTAAAATGATGCACTGTTTCAAGAGAAGAAAAAGAAACAGGTGACTTTATCCCATGCTTTCTTCTTCAATTTAAGGCAGACCTCAACACCTTGTTCTACTTTTCACAGCCAAGGAACTCACGTCTTCTGAAGACCTAAAAACACCTATGTAACCTACAGAAGTCAACTCACTGCAGTTATACAATGATACCCAGACCCACCTGCTCCCAGCCTGTTTGTCCTGCATCACATCTAAATTTGAACCTAACCTCTTCAAACTAAGAAGATCTTTCACACATAGAAGATATTTCAGATCTGGACCACATGCAAACAAGAAATATTCTTCCATTACTGGCTAAAAAAATTCAAGTTTAAAGAACCTACCAAGACATACACGCACACAGAGGCAGAGTCAAGCAAGACTGTAACATTTCTCACCTTCACGTACATCCATCTGTCAACAACAAGCACGAGGCACAGGATAAGCGCTGATATTATAGGTTTTTTTCCGAGTGTGAAGTGGTTCAGAGAACCAAAACTTGTCTAAATCATGACCAAAACTTGTATAAATCTGCAGCCAACACAGAGCTACGTTTGGGTACAGCACCAACTAGAATCTATACCCAGACTTCCACTGATGTTTCCCGCAGATTTGTATTCCTTCTGCTCTCTTTATTCTGAAGCACATACACTACTTCAGTCAAGACTTGTTACAGAGACAGGCTACTTACAATTTGCTCCAATCAGAGACTCTATGCGCTCTCTCCGCCTCTGGCGTAACCGGTGGACCATGAAAAGCAGCAGAGAGAGGATGAGGAAGGAGGAAATGCAGCTAACGATCAGACGCATCCCACCAGCCATTGAGTCAAACAAACTGTTGCCATCTGTTACATAAAACACACAAAAGAAGCCTGTTACTTTGGACCAAGACTCATCTTTCTTGATGTTCTTCCGCCAGTAATGGAGAGAGAAATGCAGAGTGGAGATTCATGAGTCTGGTTAAACACTTCTCCCTATTTCAAAAATGTAAGAAAATTATGACTCATCGGGTGATTTATCTATTTATTGTAAAATTACCTAAACATTTCTAAAAACATCTTAATCAGTAAAAGGTACAAAATGTTGAAGGCTTCATGTCTCTGTAAATGGGAAATAGGAAAGGTAAATGTAATTTTGCACATCCACTTGTCTCCCTGGCGACGCTGATGAGGTTACACTAAAGAGGACAGCAAGCCTGGAAGCTATGGGAAAGGCCTGAGAACTGGCATATCCACACACTACTTCTGCATGCCTTCAGAACATCTTAACTTCTGCATTTCCAACAGCAAAATCTCCAAACATTGTCACTATCACCAAGATGTGGTCATCTACGCAGAGACCACCAGTGGTAGGAAGTAAAAATACCTTAAAAAAGGAAATCAACATGATGGTAATCTTTCAAAAACTGAAGAGATTAAAGTAAACAGGAATTAAATCCTTTCCTAGAATCACACAGAAAGCAAGTGGCAGAACATAAATGGACCCAGGAGCTTAGGACTTCGAGAGCTCTGGAAGGCTGTTATGACCAAATTATCACTGTTCTACCAGTGCCAGACGTGAGAGGTATTAATTTTTCACAATTCAATTCGATCACACTGGGTTATGTTTAAGTAGCGTGCGCACATACAGGCACTCTACACAAAGAAAAATGAGCTAATAATGACTGTGCTGTGTTCTTTGCAGCAATTTCCCGCTAAAGAGCTCTGAATGAGAAATCCAGGATAGGTATGGATAAGAGAGAGATTAAGTGGCTGCACAACCTGGTCACCTCCTGCTACAGGACAGTATAAATTGGGGAAAGACCTTTTGGAGAGCAGCGTAGGGGAAAGGGACCTGGGGGTCCTGGTGGACAGCAGGATGACCATGAGCCAGCACTGTGCCCTTGTGGCCAAGAAGGCCAATGGCATCCTGGGGTGTATCAGGAGGGGGGTGGTTGTAGGGCAGAGAGGTTCTCCTCCCCCTCTACTCTGCCCTGGTGAGACCGCATCTGGAATATTGTGTCCAGTTCTGGGCCCCTCAGTTCAAGAAGGACAGGGAACTGCTGGAGAGAGTCCAGCGTAGGGCTACAAAGATGATCAAGGGAGTGGAGCATCTCCCTTCTGAGGAGCGGCTGAGGGAGCTGGGGCTCTTTAGTTTGCAGAAGAGGAGACTGAGGGGAGACCTCATTCATGTTTATAAATATTTAAAGGGTGCGTGTCACGAGGATGGAGCCAGGCTCTTCTCGGTGACAAACAATGATAGGACAAGGGGTAATGGGCACAAGCTGGAACACAGGAGGTTCCACTTCAATTGGAGAAGAAACTTCTTCTCAGTGAGGGTGACAGAGCACTGGAACAGGCTGCCCAGAGAGGTTGTGGAGTCTCCTTCTCTGCAGACATTCAAAACCCGCCTGGACGCCTTCCTGTGTAACCTCATCTGGGTGTTCCTGCTCCGGCAGGGGGATTGGACTGGATGAGCTTTGGAGGTCCCTTCCAATCCCTAACGTTCTGTGATTCTGTGACACAAGCACGACCAGCTAGAAACCCATCTCTCCAGCCACCACAGTGCCACCGCACTTCCCAGAGCAACCAGCCAGATCCCAGCCACCTCTCCTTTCCCACACCCACCACAGCTGCCAGTGCTCTCCCAATACTTTTCCTTTCACAAACAGCAGCTAAGGCTGTGTCAAAAGATTGCTTACAAAAGAAAGCTAAAAGCCTCACAAAAACGGTAAGCACTGACTTGCTACAAATGCTAGTAACAGAAAAACCCACCTAATTTATACGTTGTTAAAGCCCATGGCTAACAGGCTGGTATTTACTATGTAATGCATCCTTGGCTACAAGAACTTCATTTAATAGCGCATTACGCACAGAGCTTGAACACTACACCCTCTCAGACCTGGCTGTGCACTACAAAAGCCTCTGTGCTGGCAAACCTTTCAGCAGCTCTCACTGTCAGCTTCAGCCAATGCAGTCACACACCTACCGACCACGACACCCTCCCGAACACCACAGACCTGCTGCTGTTCCTCCTCCATTTTACGGCAATGCTGACTTCATGAGCACCATAAATTAGTGCTAATAACTGCCTTAAGTCAACTGACTTAACTAAAATATGCACACAGGCCAGCATGACACAATCTTGTAGGCAGAAAGCCTGACTTTTCTCATATTCTCTTTAGGCCAGCTACAACTGCAATTCTTGGACATTTTGGGGCATCTTGGGTCTCTATCATGCTGCTCCCAGTCTGTGAGAGCTCCTAACAGTCAACCTGTTTGGGTGGATAAACTTTTGTCAAGTAAAGTCCTAGATTAAAAAAAAACAAAAGACAAAGACCCAGCTTGTACAGAAAGGAAGTCATCACAGAGATTTCCGACCCACATAAATGCAAACAGATTCTTTCAGAAAGGCTGTTTTACACTCAACACAGCACTAATCCTCTGTAACTCCACCAGTTTAGCCACTACAGAAGCTTCTGCACTGTCAGCTGTGTCAGTTATTTATTGATTTTATTACCTTTTCACAAATAAGAGTTGCAGGTCTGTCTAAACAAGAGCCACACAGAAAAGTTATTTTCTACCCCATGCACTGAGTGGCCATAGACAGACTGCCTCGGTTTCAGCATTTACACATATTTCCTCTGCTATTATCTTCAACTAAATGAGAAGCATCTTTCAAGAGAGCATAGCTGTGATTGCTCAGCTTACTCCTACCACTGAAAAATCCCTCTACTACCAAGTCCTTGAGTAATATTCGTTATCCACTTGTAACCACTGCTCACCCACTCACACTGCAAGAGCTGATTACCTGCCAACCCAACAGCAGGATTTATTTCCCCCGGGTCTTTCCTTGGATGATTAATTTACTTACTGTTGGTTAGTAAACTCTTTTCTTTCCTTTGCAACAGAGCTCAGGGAAGTTATATGTAAGAACTGGACAAAGATAAATACATGCTGGTTAATGAAAGTATTTCAATAATTCCGTCATCTGGAATAGTCATTTGCAAATACCCAGAAGGAAAACTGAAATGCTTCATTTAAAAATTGTAGTATTTCTCACTAGCTGAAGTAACTTCATTATGAAGAAAGCTTGACAACTGGTTGATGATTCTTCTCTCAAAAACTAAGTTACTAAAAAACCTGGAGCACTTCTGGCAAGAGTATAATGAAACAGCCCTATTTAGCATCAGTACAGAAAGAAGAGCTTAAGGATCAGAAAGGATGTGGTAAAATACACTCTTCAAATCAGTATTCATGAAATAGTTAAGACCCACAGCAATAAGCAAGGATTAAAGAACACGGCATGAGGTTATCCCGGGTCATCTTATCCTGTCTGCTGAATGATGCTTTGCTGACACTGTGCCTGAAGATAAAACAAGTAAAGACAAAGTCTTAACTCTGCTGATAAAGAGTGGGAGGAAGACTCCTGCTTTTCCCCCGCTCTCCCTCTGACCAGCCTCCAACATCGGCTACAAACATCTGTTAAGCTTAACCCTCAGAACAAACATGAATGACGACAAGGAGGAGCCAGTGGCTTTTAACGATTAACTTCTGTAGTTAAGACAAGTAAGAAAGATTGCAAATTTGGAAGTAAATAAGCATCTCTTTTTTTGTAACAGACTGAAATGGAAGCCTCTGATGGGAAGAGTTGACCTACCATGTTTTCCATAGGAGTTCAGAACAACAGTTTCTTAGTGCACTCAGATAAGATTAAGTTCTTTTAAAATACCAGACTCCATAAGCAATCTGCTCCAGTATCTGACCTCCCTCACAGGAAATTCCAAGTAAGATGTTTCTTCTGTAAAAAGACTTGTGAAAAGTAACCCCCCAAATTTACATCCCCAAATGGTGACTGACAAACAGTTCAGAGTCAACTGAACACTTCACTGATGCAAAACAAGCAGCTGCACTGAGATATCAAACCCAGTGAGCAAGGTTGCATGTCCCAATTACTACAGAACTCTATATAATCCATAAACTTTGCTCCCCACATGATCCCCGCATGCAAGCATCCACACATACAGGTGTTCACGTCCAGAAAAAGATGCTTAATTAGTGCTCAAGAGAAAAGCCTTTTTTCATGACAAATAAACCTGACAAGGGAACCACGCAAGGCACCCTACTAAAAATCCACAGTAGTGTCAAACTCCATACAGAAAACAAGCTAGTGCTTCTCCTGTACATAGGTAGTATCAAGGATGACTAATTATTTCTAGCCACAGTCTGAAGTGTTTCATTTCCTGTGATTTGAAATCTTTCCCCATTGGGGCTTTGTACCCAGCAAAGTCGAGGCATTGAAAGGATGCATCATTTCAAACAAAGTTATACCCAAAGATAACCACGTTGAGCATTGAACTCATTTTTCTTGACAAAACTGTAGCAGTCAACTCTTACCTGGGTCTAAACACGTAAATTTGCAGCACTCCTTAGGGTCTTTGCGATACTGCTGACACCCCTGGGGCCGTTCACACAAAGCAGCCACGCACATTTCCGGTTCACCGTTGTGACATGTGCAGCTCAAACAGGGATCATTCCCTTTTGGAGTGAAATAGTAGCCTTCATCGACAATGTTGTCTTTGATATCAACACAAGTCTGGCCTAGAACAGAAACACACATCAATATCCAAGTGCCCGTGAGCTTGCCAGACAGTTTATTCTGTTACATTAAGTGATTTGTAAACATAAGCAGACCACCAGTTTAAAACCACGCCTTCACATTAAAGCAACTTTGAAAAGGGATCTCCAAGGAGTGGGGAAGATAATGGATAGTCTGGAGGCACGCAGGGATGATTTACTGCTCAAAATTGACAAAGTGAGTTTCAAGTATTTAATGGAATCGACACAACTGTCAGGCATCCTCTCCAAGACAAGGAAAGCAAGTGGTCTGAGAAGTTTAAGCTTCACTGGCAATGCCTGCTGCAGCTCCCTCTCTCTCTCCTGGCACTTAGGAAGAGCTGGATCTACTCTGGACCAAATCTGAAGGACACTCTTAACAGGCCAGGAAGCCAGGCAATAGTACTTCCACTGCCCTGGCTGTATCTTAATCCCTGCCCAGCAGAGGAAGTTTAGGTGT
Organism: Mesitornis unicolor; assembly: GCF_000695765.1. Classification (NCBI taxonomy): domain Eukaryota; kingdom Metazoa; phylum Chordata; class Aves; order Mesitornithiformes; family Mesitornithidae; genus Mesitornis; species Mesitornis unicolor. Next base: position 35,250 of record NW_010194174.1, on the reverse strand, counting down.
CTTCCATCCACTGTTCTTTCCTGCTTTTTAAAAAACCTTTTTTTTTTATAATAAGTATACTTTATTTTGGAGCTGATATAGCTACTTAACAATCTTTTTTTTAGTGAAAAATCTGTACTGTGGCTGACAACCACACATTATGATGTTCTTATTTATTTAAGCCAAGCAGAAATTTAACTTCCGCTCCCCACTCCCTGCTTTTTTTTATTCATTCACTGGGAAAGAAGGTAGAAAGGATGACTAACCAATTTCTCTATATTTGTTATATGCATATTTAAACATGCAACACAGTTAACACCAAACTAAAAACAACTTACTCCTTTTGCAGAGGAATGAAGATTTCTCATAACAGTTTTCAGCATACCAGCTGTGTAAACCATGGTGCCGAAGGGTAGGAAAATGGAAACACTGAAGCTGGGCACAAAGAACGTTTTCATTCTCAGACATAGCCGTACCAAAGATAGGGTCAGGGGGTAAAAATACTTCTGAAGAGCCTAGAACAAGACACATTGGTATAAGCAGCCTGCGGGGATGCAAAGCTTTAGAAAGGCTCGGTAACGTCACTCATTTCATGCACACCAACTCTGCTACAAGACTACTGTCCTCCAGCTTTAGCTTCCATCAGCAACATTCCTCCGGGGGAAGGAAGGGGTGACTCAGAGAAGAGGCTGCTGCTTTCAAAGTACTGGGTAATTTTGTCATTCTGCACCAGTAGGAGTGATGTTCTGGTATCTCTACAAGTGCTGCTTTCCAGAGTCCCATGGGGTTTGCCCACCAACAGTTACGCACCCCTTCAAACAATGCTGAGCTTGGCCACGCTTGCTACTGGTAGAGCAAGAACCCAGACCAATCTTGGACCTGGCACCCCAAGCACCTACCAGTGCTTCCAAAGATGTGAGTGCACCTATCCTGTGCAGCACACTGCAGAGCTGCAACTCCACAGCTCAGGCTGCTCACTGAGTACAGAGCAGAGCTATGCAGAGAACACAGCTGCAACGCCACTTCTGCTGCTGCAGTGGTGGTGTGGACTGCCTGGTCCTCCCAACTCACATAATTGTTCAGAGACTTTATGGGGATCGGTTCCAAACAGTTTGAGAGGTGTTGAGGGCATTTAATAACTTTTAAAACATTGTTTCTGAACAGTGTCTCGCTTCACCATTAAATCTGCCTAAATCGCTTTTCAAACAGATAGCAGGAATTCAGAGTCTGCCTCACGACAAGTCAACAGAGCTTAAGTTTTTCAGAAGCTTCATTTCATATAGGCATCCCTTATTAAATAGAAAGCTTGCAGACAAAAGAATATGTGATATTCATAAGGCTTTAATTTATATAATGCATCAAATTAAATAAAACTTGTACCGATAAAAACAAGTATCGCGAGTTCGCTATAATTTAAGCCTCCCTGGTTGTGAGCCCTCTGTCAGCAGGTGGCAGTGCAGTCAACTTTTCAAAAGCAAAGAAAGGTCCTTTTGAGAATGCTTTATTCGTTGTTGTTTTCTTAAATTGGGCTTCACAGGAGAAACCCACTCATATAAACAGTTTTGTACAGATGACAAATCCCTATTATGAGGAAGAGATGGACTTCCCTCCCTCCCTTTCCCCTGCTGTCCAAAGACATCAAGGAACTGAGGAAAATGTTCCTATGTAAAAAGGAACAGTTTCATCTCAATATTCAGTCAAGTCTGTTCACTTAAATGAAAAAAGAAAATCAGTATTTCTGCGCATGGGAGCACAGTAAGCAAGCCCTGCCACTAGAAGGCTATGCAGGGTTCTACCACTTCTCATCTGTAAACAGGAGTATATTTCAATACCAAATCATTTAGCAAAAATCTGTTTGTAATTATGTATCTGTACGTAAGGAAAATGTTTTCCTTCCATATTTTCAATTACTGAAAACTGAAAGCTATTCAGATTAGTTTTTAAGCGCTACACTAGAATTCACAGTGCTGACGCTTAAAAAAGCTCTTTGTTTAAAATTTCCCATTACCTAAACCAATACAGCATTTAGGCATTCAATTGTACACACAGGAGTTCATAAGATGACTTTAACATTAACTAATACTTCAACTGAATTAGTTAAAAATAAAATGCATAGAAACGTAACTTTGCATTTGCAGCAGAGGGAGCTGCTCATTTTGCAACTGAAAAAATTCAGCCTGTGACGCCTATCAGATTAATGTTCAGTTTTTCATATAAACTGGAATTTATTTCTGGGATTAGGCAAATTTTGTCTTCATTTAAGTAACATATCTGAAGTACTTGAAAATGAAAAAAATCTAGGTAATTCTGCAAAATTCAAGATTTATTTTATTTTTAAACTCTATGAATGTCTACCAATTTTTGAAAAGCTAAAACACCCAAATATCCTACACTAGTCTGTGCAAATATTAGAATCAGGAATCAGTTTGTCTAGACATTCACCACAAAGAACAAGAAACTACAGAATAGTTTCCTTTTTCTAAGCTTAATCAAGAGGAAAACCCAAATAAACTGAAAACCATGTTCTTCCCACAAGACGCCAATGTCTAAAACTGTGAAACACCTTACACTTGAAAATAAGATGTGTATCAAGTACTAAACTCCTCTGTTTTGATACTGTAAAGCAAAGCAGTTCACCGACACCACTTCAACACTATCACTGAAAGAAGTTACGTTGCTCCTGCAAATAATACTCATGCTTTATTACTTAAATGGCCCATGAAAACTGTCTTAAACAGGCCTACCTTTATAAGCTACTTCCCAGTGACCTTCTAAAGAGTGATTTCGATTAGTGATCACATACTGATATCCAACCCAGAACCTACAAGAAAAAAAAGATTCTAAGGATACAAGCCAACAAACATACTAATAAATGAAAATAAATTACACAGAACCTTCCAATGTCTTTATACTTAAAAGTTAACTTTCCAAAACATTCTGATGATTTTTTTCCTTAATATTTCAGCCCATACGTTGGTGATGTGCAGAGAGACTACAGGTGAGAAACAGAGGAAAATACCTGATAGTTTTCTGTGTTTACAAATGATATCTCACCACGTCTTTTATTTCTACTCATAATAAACACCTTATTCTGTTACGGCAGCAAAACACAAAAAAAGGAAAACCCACAAAAAAGCATCCAGAACTCAAATATTTTATAGACATATACAACTGTGTCAGACTGTTCGGGATCAAACTGTGTAACTCTCCAGAGACAAATACACCATTACTGACCCACTCCTGGTGATCTGTCACGGCAGCCCATGAGACTGACAAAAACCCACAGGCAAAGAAAAGGAATTATGTTTGTTTTGAACTAACAGAATGAAATATCTAAAGCCATCAGAACATCGTTCTTGCAACACAACATGGCTTTTTAGTTCATTCTTGTCTCAAACTTGCAGTCTTTGTTAGAGCCACCGGTACTCAATGGAAACAAAAATTCTGTTGAAAAATTTGAATAATTATTTCTATACAAGGTAGCACAGGTAAGTCACTACAAAATCCACCTTCCCTATTGCAGTTCAAGAATGTTAGTAAGTTGCCAAGACAGCCTAAAGATAAAAAGACTCTGTTGAAATGTATCCTATCTGTTAATGTTTATCAAAACATAAAACACAGATGGCCAAACAGCCAACCAGCAAGCTCACACCAGGTTATTAACCTGAGGTCAATTCTACATTAGCTTTTCTAAGCAAACTGAACTATCAACGTTTATATCACACAGAAGCCATTCTCATGTAATATGAGATCTTTGTCCTTTCCTTCCTACTCACCTACGCTGGTCCTTCCTTACAAATGTTTTTTCTTCCAAGTCCCACTCCTGTGCCAGGATAAACCTTAGCTCCTGGTCTGCAGTGAAGGTGGCGAGGGATCCGTTCACCCGCTGACATGTCTGGACGGCGTCCCAGTAGTTCTCTCCATTTAAATACACTCTATAACAGCTGGCTGTGCCCTCATAGTGGTGCCATCCTGTTGGGCACTTTCCTAGGAAACATGAAGAATAGAAGGGAAACCATTCCCCCCAAATTAGGATCTTCTTTAATGCATCCCGATCGGTTTATGACGATGCAATGCATGACTTGGATGTGTACACACAACATATTGCGTGTATTTCACCTCACCAGGTGGAGATACATGCATCACAGATCACAGAAGACTTACTTTATTACAGCTTTTGATAAAGGAATTTTTCTTAAAATGTATTTTAAAAAGATGAAACTTCTAGTAATGTTTCATTGCACTGTGACAACCTTTAAAGTCTTTAATTAAGACTGATAATCTACTGTGGAAGATATTTCCCTGCACATCTTTATAAATCGAATCAGTTCAATCAATCCAAGTCAAAACAAGCAGCAAGAAGCAGGAAGAAAATACCAGAGGTGGCCAATTTAATGATTCTTTCTTTCTACTAGGTGGTTAGCAATACATCCAACTTGCTGTGAAGTTTTCAACCTACTTTTACAAACAGTCTCAGCAGTATTCACATAATCCTGCTCCCATAATCAATCACTAAAGACGATGGGGGTTCTGGGATAGTTGTTGCTGTTGTTGGGAAAACATCACTGCAAAGTGGATCTTTAAGAATTAAGAAGGTGATGGTGTGAACTGCTGTCTCCGCTTTCTCTCAGTTAACTCAATTGAGGGAATGTGTCTCAAAAAACCCCTTAAAAAGCACTGCACATGAACAAAATCTGGTCAAAAAGCTATGCAAGAGAAAAAAACCTATTAATTTCTCCTTTAAAAAAAAATAGCCTAAATTGCTAAATTAATTAGCAGAACGATGGCCCAGATTTCCCAGTCTGCAACTTACTGCTAAATCGGACAGGCTGTGCCACGTTGACAGTGTGAAAGCGGGTTGTCTCTCCTCCTCTCCCTCGATTATGCCTGGAGTCCACATTCTCCTTCCCATGGTAAGTTCGCTGGTCCCCTGTCAAGCCTGGGGACCAGAAGGAATAGTCAGTACTGGTGAAAGATGCAAGCAAAGGCAGATTTTATATTAAACTTTCTTTGGATTTTAATTCAAGGCATATATGATAAGTAACACAGTCAGGTAAACAAAGATGGCAGGTAGATCCCCGCAATAACAGCTTGGCAATTTTACACAGTATGTAACTGAAATACCTACAATTGAAAAGAACCCAACAAGCCATTACAGGAGTCTTGCAAAGTAAGCGAAATATTTTGGCAGATTCTCAACAGCCTGTAGTTGTAGACAAGACTTGATGTTCGTCATTTCAATAGCTGCAGCAAATGCATCATCCCCAGTGCATGCTATCTGTTCCTGTTTACAGAACTACCCACTCTCCAGCTGCTTCGTTTCTCAGTTTTGTGTTCAAGGATGTAAGACAACTTCTCCAATGCATTTTCCAACACATTCTCTGAGATCTAGGACAAAACTAAAACCAGAAAATGAAACCTATCTTCAGCCAGAAGAATAAGGTTTTTCATTCACTCTCAAGCTTCTAAAGGAAATACTAGTTCATTATTTCTGGAACAAAACACATACACACCCTCATCTCAGTGTCAGAGCTTCTAATGGGCATACATGGGAACTGGATCCAGTAACTTAGACAGAACAGAGTGCAAAGATGGCTGGGGGCTCCACATGCCTACCGGTGGTAAGGAAGGAGCACACAGTTTGGGTGCAGGAGCTGCAGAAGGGGCCATAACCAGCAGAACCAGCAAGATCCTAAGTGGAAAGGCTGGCACCGCGGTGGGGAGAAACCTTTGAGAAAGATGGAGATGAGCACTGAGAAAGATTAATCTGGGAACAAAGGATTAACCTTATAAAAGAGAAAAATGAAGAACTCAAGAATGTAAGCATTAGAAATATCTACGAGTATGATATTTAATACTACTAGAAGTTATTAAAGGTAATAGAGTTTAACCAGGACAAAGAGCTATGCAGACATTCATTTCTGTATAAAAAATCAGCTTATTTTCCTTTAAAGCTGATTAGTTCTATTTAGCCTAGCTAAACCAAATAAACCAGTCATGGTCCCAAAGAAAGAGGAGCTACATAGTCTTCTTCAACCAGCTTAACTACATCTGTCTGAAATATACTCAAACCTGTACCAATAAATCTTTCTCCTTTCAAACAATCTTTAAAAAGCAAGATGTCCACAGCAATTTCATGATAAATACCAAACATTGCACTCCTTGGAACAAATGTTAGCACCGATGAGGGAAAAAAAAAATCACTAGCTGGAGCCCAGGAAGAGCAGAGTAGCTTTGCATTTGTCTGGCTCTAGCATACTGTGTTTGCCCTGGGTTAATGGGATAAGCAAGGGATATTTAATTATCATGTTATCCTAGGAATTACATGTCTACAGAGATCACCCATTAAGAAATGGCTGTGCATACCACGCTCGCATGGCTTTACAGGAATAAAGTAGTAATTCTACTGTTCAATATTAGAATATTTATCACAGGCAAGAAGTTACTGCCAAGAAATTCAGTTCATGTACATTTCAAAGGACACAAAATGGTAAAACAATTTGATAGTGAAGATCACTGATAATTTTTTATTGCTTTGAAGGCCAATCTGTTTTTAGTTTTAGAATGTGTCTGTTCTTAACCCTAATGGTTCAGTAGCAGTATTTACACTATGATTTTCAGAACGATACTGAAAAGACTAAAAAAGCAAATCTTCAATTGTAGTAAGACACTAAAAATAACGCTAACTAATGCAGAATGCTTTATCAAAGATGAACTGAGCTCAGCAGGGGAAGCTCTGTTTTCCCATGGCATTAAATGGTAACAACTAAGCCCAAAGAACCAGCAAGAACCAAATGCACGAAGAATTAGTTGCCTTTCAGAAGTGAGAGCAGATGCAACACCATATGGCTGACCTTCCACGGCTAAACAGAACGCCCACGAGGACTTAACAATTTACCTCCCCTGGGAATAAAGCAGAAGTTCACAGGTTTTAACACGCGAGGTTAAGAAAGGGTTACTTGGGCTAACATCTTAAATTGACTGAATTTATGCCAGATGCTTTGAAAAATAGCTACACAGATCCCACAGAAAGCGAGTTCAATCAGTCCTCACCCAGGACACAGGGCACTTGGTCCTTCCTCAGCATCTGCCTGTCAGCACTCCCCGGGCAACGAGGCAGGACCGAGGAGGCAGAAAGCAGCCACCACCAGTCACTTCTCCTGTCAGCCACTTAATGAACTGCTCTTCTTCAAATATTAAATTGCTTCTATTTGACCTGAATTTTCAGTCTCTGAGAAAAGCAACGACGACAAGTTTTTCCAGGGCAGTACAAAAAGAGATGCCAACAAGCTCCTAAGTCACTCGACTGCTGTGAAAAGCCCTTACAGATTCTGGTGGTGAAGGTGAAATTGGACTGGTTTTCTACTGTATTTCCTCAATAGTCTGCAGAATAATTTGTATGTACTTTGCTGTTCCTGCTTACTTTATTAAAATATTTTTATCTTTAAAAATAAACTAATAGTACCATGGACTAAGCTTTAGGATAACAACCTAAGCCAGAAGATCACAACATAACCATGTTTGAGTGTTTCAGAAAGGAAAAGCCATCGTTTTTATTGCCTATGTGCATACCTAATATTCTGAAAGCTATCAAATTTCGGAAGATCAGTTATTTTCCAAAACCTTTATTCTTCTAGATACTACAACTACAAGCAGTAACAGCAACAGTAGTATCTTTACTAGCCAACACAGATAGTTCTGTTTCCTTTTACTTCGTACAATTATACCAGAAAAGTAAATTGTTTGTTGGTTGGTGGGGAAAAGGGAAAAAATAGATTCAAGGGAAAATTCCATCAGGTCCAGTTTTTTTTCTCCCCTCAAATACTACACCGCAGTGGACACGAATGTCCTTCAATCCGCTTCCAATTTTGATCAAGTCATAATTAGTATTCACCCAGCTTCTTCCAATTTAGAGCTGCCATCTAATTCACTCTAGCACAATTACAGGCTAAGTATAGTGCTACACACCAAGAAAGTTGCCCAACACTGCTGATTCTGTGACTATTTACAGTTGTTTAAAACTTCAAGCTACCAATTCAGAATGAAAGCTGGCCGTGCTAGGTGATGACTCCTACTATATTTTGTATTGGTGAACTTTTTCAGATATAAATCAAAATGGTTCAACAATTGTTCAAAACAAAAATTAAGAGACTGAAAGGGGGAAAACTTTGCTTACATTTCCAGCTACCTTTGCATTGAACAGGCACTGTCACTGCAGCCCGCAAAACACAGCCATGCTAACACATGTACCAGTTTTGCTGTTCTTGTTGGGGAGACAGAAAAAACAGAGGGGACAAATGCAGTTAAGTTTGAGTCTGAAAGAAATATGAGCTTGCCCATTATTCATAGAGGCTGGAAGGAAGTTGGTTACGTTGTCCCTACACTTCTGTGTACATCCATGGAGGTTACTCCACAGCATTTATCCACAGGAACTCACCAATGCTTTCTTTGCACATGGTGTCTCATTAGGGGAAGTGAAGCACACAGAAAGCTCCTTTTACGTTCCCATCAGTGCCTCCATCATTTGGATCAAGTAAAAGGAAGTAAAAATCCAAGTAATGCAAACAGAACGTGAGCTGAGACCGAACAAAAGTGAGAGCTGGCACCAGCTGAGATGGGAACAGGCAGGAACGTACGGGTGCCGAGCAGCACTGCATGGGGGAACAAACATGACGCCAAATGGAAAACTGTTTTAGAGGCGCTAGAAGAGAAACTGCAATCTGCCACACACATCGAGGTCTACTTTGCACCAAAAAAAGGGCAGGCAGACTGTATTACTTACTGTAATATAGAGAGGTCTTTGTAGGGTTGGGACACAATGGGATGAGTATTTGATTTTAGGAAGCTGAACTAATTTCCAGAGTTACTGTGTCAGACATGACAAGTTACTCAAGCCAAACCCTTCAGAAGGATGGAGGTACTATGTCAAATTATGTGAAAATCAGACTGTTTGTGAAGTAACCAGGTCTTGTCATATCCTATTTGTTCCAAGACTTGAGTCGCTCCTGTTCAAACACACAGATTCCCAAAATTTACATTAGAAGCTGCCTTGTCGCCTAAGCTTCAGGTTTTCTGTCAAGCGTATTACCTACTAAAAACCTGGAAAGCTTTTAATTCCATCTGGTAATTTGAGAGGTGAGAGAACTTCAGGATTAAATCCAGTTTTGTATCTAAAGATTTGGAAATACAGTTCAGAAGTCCCCAGAGAGGAGTGATTCTTCTCAGATCAAGCAGCTCCATGCTTTGCGTTATCAATTGTATTATGCTAGGAAATAGATGCCAACCAAGAACAGCATCCTGCTGTGTCGAGCACTATTCAAAGTAACAGACTGACAGTAAAGAGCTTATAATTTAAACGCCACCAAGCAGGGTAAAAAGGAGTTCAGTAAGGGCTCAGAAAAGATGTGGGAATGATCAGAGGTTTTTATCGTTATTATCTAGCTTTAAAAAAAAAAAGATATGTACTAAAAAGTACACAAATGTCAACAGTCACTTCAATCAAACACAACATCCTCGGTGAAACAAAACCAAGCTGTTTATGATCAGTGTAAAACAATGTGCTGCAGCTGCTGTGTTATCAGTTATGGCTATACCTTCAGCTGGCCCCACAAAAGAGACTTTGCAAACTCAAAGATGGTATCGTGTGCAGGCGCTGGGGCAACCGACTTCCAAGTCTGCACATTTCTTCCTGCTACAGTATCTGAGAAGGTCCTTAAGCACAGCATACAAGATCAGAATTTACAGTTAGCTTCCCAGCAAGATTTGTTTCTGTATGAAATGAGGCTACCAATCTCAACATAAAAACATGCAAAATGGTCCTGTTTGCTGTGGAACTGCAGGGCAGCTCATACAGCTGCTAGCCACTGCTTGCAACTGCTGCCCCAGGACCGCGGCCACCGGGATGCCCAGCTGCGGCCTCAGGTTCAGGGGGTGAAAAACCCCCACAAATTCAGCTCGCTGAAACTTTCCAGTGTTCTTGTTTCTGACTGAGCAGGTGCAGGGAGAGCTACTGAGAAATACCTTATAGAGGAAGAATGTGGCATTAGGCAAGAGTGTGCACTACAGAGCGAGCTGAAGGTTTTCAAATTCAGGTGCTGGAAGAGGACAGCTGACAGCACAATCTGATCACTTATTCCTGGGAAGAATACGATTTTTTAAAAAAAATAAATAAAGGAAGGAAGGAAACAGAGTGATCAGCAACACAGCTGCAAGTTGAAAAACTGGTACGGATAGGGTTTATGAAAGGTACTGAAATTTAAGATGCGTTCCCTTTTCATACGTAACAGAAGTGAACATCAAGCTTGTAGCATAAGAACAATACCCGTGTAAACAGCCAGAGCTACCCCAAACCCTGCTCCACTCGACTGCTGAAAAGGAGTTCTGACCAGAAGGCCTGCAAAGCAGGTAGGGTATTTGGAGAAGCTGATCTGATATTCTGGTAGAAGAAAAGCTGCAAATCCAGTGAACAGTAAAGGCAAACTCTAGAGTCGTTCCTTCTTATGGGTTAAAATACAGAACTTTTATAACGGTGGAAAAGTTATGTTACTACTTTTCTTACTTGTATAGAAACATAAGAGGAAGTATGTAGAAACAGTAAATTCCCGTTTGTAGAAGTCCATTTAAGATATTAGTGCCTGTTTCTACCATTTCACAGAATACAGCACTTTAAGATAAACTATTTTTAGGATCAATTACTGTTAATATGGAACAATACACGAATTTCATGAGGCTCCACTGCTTAAGTAGCAGAGAGTTGAAGGCACAAGCTACATAAACCCTCCCAGCAATTTTCAGTCTCCTCACTAAAGTAAGCAGTCAACAGTTTTCATCTACCAGAGAGGGGAATTGAGGGCAATGACTGCTGCAGATTCAACTTACATTTGTGAACCTAGTGGGAAGGGCAGGGGGAACAGCACTTGACACATCTCAAGTCTGGGACTGAAATTAATTCCATGTTTTAAAGGAAAAATGGTCATTCTGAATAAAGACGGTAAGAATAAAAACAGTTCTGATGACTATTTTCAGACAAATACAGGTTCTAGCAAAAACAGGCACGTAGATTGTCAGTGACTTAATGTCTCACCTAATTGTGTTCTGAAAAAAGCGCCAGAAGAAAATATTCTAACAAAAGTCTTGTACTTTGGACAACAGATGATTACCAAACTGACTTATTAATTAATCACCCTCTTATTTTAATAGGAGCTTAGTTACTGACAGGAATGAAATCAGGCCTAAAGAAGGTGAACTAAACCAACAGTGTCAAGGAACTTACAATGGCTTTGTATTACACCTTTGAAAATACCAACATGACTAAGTAGTCATTGAAACACACCTTCACCACCAGCTCAAAACCTTAATTCACTGCCATTGATCTTTTCTGAGTGGCTCACGTCGGAGTGTGCCATTAGGAGCTCAAAGGCTGAAAAGTAACAAGCTTCCCAACCAGATTCAGATCCCTTTCTTGCAAGCTTTCTTTTCATGCTTCAGAGAGATTTTATACCTTTTAATTTAAAGTTATTTTAATTCTCCAAGTTTCACAACTTCACTAACTAGTTCTTCTAGTGTTCAGTCTGCTTTTACTGAAATTAAGAACCTTAATTAAAAAGTACTTAAATTTAGCTGAATCATCTCACGATTGCTGATCTAAATCCAAAGGTATTTTCTAAATGTAAAGCTGCATGATTTCTAGTAAATTCAGTGGCCACAGAAGAAAGTTATCACTCCTGAGCATGACTATGTGCTACTATTATTAGTAGCATTAGCTCCCCAGTCAACATCCTAGGACTGTGCCTCTCCTATGACTGGTCACATAGGTATTGCATTCCCCAACGTAAGAAAACCACGCTTTTCCAAGCTTTTTCAGGCCTCAGATTTCTTTTCTTTCATGCTATTCCTTTTTATACTCCAGCATGCCATTCACTTGCACATCAATCCGTCCTTATTCTTGACAGTTCAGGGTAACGTATGCCCTTCAACACCCATTTCAGGTCACAAGCTATCCCACCAAACTTTTGATACAGGTATAATAGAGTTTTTACATCCCATACCAGTAGTTCTTGTTCCTCTGGTTTGCTGGCTATGCTCCTTGCATTACTGTGCAAATATCTCAGTTCTCTCAGAGATGCCACACCCGGCTTTCTGGCTGTTTTACTGAGCAAAGCCTTTTCACCAATTATCTATTCAATTACTCTTCTCATCAAGTGGAATACTTTCTTTCTCTATGCTGTCTATCATTTTCACCTCTAGTATTCTTTATGTATGTTATTCTCCACTTTCTGTGCACAGATGTGGCGATCAATCAAGTCTCTCCCACGCACTTCCTTTCATTTCTTAACTTAAAGTTCTTCTCACCATGTCAGGCCACACAGCCCAGGGAGATCTACACCCCAAACACAAAAACAGAGCCTACCTAACTGAGAAATGTTGCTTTCTTAAAATCCTCCTCCTAGCCATATACCAAACACTCTTCCTACCTCCAGTCCTTGAGTCCTGTTGCATTCTCCGTGCAACAACTTAAATTGCCAACTAACACACTAGTCAACAAGAGAAAATAAAAATACTGTTTTCTACTGATGTGGATGTTCCTGTATTCCCATAAGTGAAGCGTTCAGTGCTTTTTGTGTAAGTCTGAACATTAATATCACTCTGCTTTCTCCTTGCCACTGACTTCCACTAACCGCCAGAATTTTACTAGGTCCCCTGTTTTTCACATTTGGCCAAAATTAGCTAAAAAGTAGGAAGAACAACAGCCCAACCACAAAAGCATTTTCCTTTAGGACATCCATGTTGTGAATAATATCCTTAAAGAGAATATCAACGGCACGACGTAATTTTCAATGTCTGAAGAAACCACCAATGGTTTTTCCCCCCCATACTACAAACACACACTGAAACAAACAAGCCAAAAGCTTTCTAAGAGCACTGAGCCTTTTATTATTTGTGTGTAGCACACACTGGGAAGATGATGAACTACAGCACAGCTTCAAAGTCTGAGTGTTAGATTTACTTCTCTAATTCCACTAGAAAACACAAATATTTAGGAGAGCTTGTTGCTGTAAAATACCAATGTTACTATTTTGTAGCACCTCTCTAAACCAGCTCACAACTCAGAATGACAGACTGAATGCTATGACGACAATGCTGCAAAGTTCATGTGATTCTCTGCCAAGCTAATTAAGTAGTTTAGTGGCAAATAACTTTTTAAAACAGTTTCTGAATGTAATTCAGTCATACTGCAGAGATAAAAGTTTTGAATCATCCCACAGTTGAATCCACTTTCAGGTTCTTACTCCATTGTTCTTAAAAAAAAGAAATACATACCCCTTCACTTTTAAGATACAGAAACAGAGTTGCACTGGCCTGTTTGTCAAGAACAAATGAAAGTGTTCAAAATTGTGATTACGCATTCACAATGAAAAAATTTTGTTTCCTTGTTTTTTTTTCAAAGACAGCTCAGTATCCAGTAGCTTTAGTAGAGAACAAGTGCTGGTAATAGGCTCCTGAAAGCATATGATTACAGGAGTTTATGAAGAGTAAACACACCAGCTTGTTTGGCAGAACAAAGTTCTCCACTTAAGCATGAGCAGCACAATCAGAACAGGAAGGAATACAACGATATCTCTACCTAAGTCTAACAGTGTCACCCAGCACAGTTTGAGTGATACACTCGTACAACCAAAACAGTAATTCTGAATTTAACCACAGGCCTGCGTGTCGTTTCAGTTTAATCACAACATGACCTTTTCCTTGTCATGAAAGTCCTTTTAGACTATAAACTCTCCTCATCTCCAGGATACTTACTCAGACTGTAAAAATGGAAAGAAAATTCAGGCAAGCAAAACCTGTTTGTAGTGTTAGTTGTGCAAAATGAAGAGAAGGCAACTCTAAGTTTGTAAATAATGGGTACAGTTCTACCAAGCAATCTTCACTTTAAAACAAAAATAAAAAAGCAGTCTTAAAGAGTCAAGGTAATGCTGCAAACCAAGCTGACACTGGGATGAGCAGTCTTCTCAGCTTTACTTACCTGGACAGTCAACTTCATCACTCTCGTCCTCGCAGGTGGGCCATCCATCACACTGCCAACTTGAAGGGATGCACTGGATGTCACCACTCCGACACGCAAACTGCCCTGGGATGCAGCGGAGCTCTAGGGAAGAGAGTTGTGCTTTGTTTGAAATGGTATTTAATTCTTGCAAGTCTATACATATATTAATCACCTGTCATGTAACATACCACTGAAGCGTAACGCACAAAACCTCTTGATAACTCAGCCTGTGAAAAACTGCTTAGTTTCAGATCATTTCCATGTTTTAAACTGCACATTTGCAGTTTTAATAGACAGGAGGGCCAGCTTCCAGTGCTTGGGAAATAATCCTCAGACATTCATAGGAAAAACTTCCTGATAAAGATACCAGGTGGGCAGCTATGACCACAGGTTCACAGAATCACAGAATCTCAGGAGTTGGAAGGGATCTCTGAAGATCACCCAGTTCCACCCTCCTGCCAGAGCAGGATCACCAGACCAGGTCACACAGGAACACGTCCAGGCGGGTTTTGAATGTCTGCAGAGAAGGAGACTCCACAACCTCTCTGGGCAGCCTGGGCTGTCACCCTCACAGTAAAAAAGTTTTTCCTCATGTTCAGATTGAACCTCCTATGCTCCATCCAGCTTGCTCCCATTGCCCCTTGTCCTGGCATTGGACATCAGAGAGAAGAGCCTGGCTCCTTCCTCCTGACACTCGCCCTTTACAAAATCATAAACATTAATGAGGTCTCCCCTCAGTCTCCTCTGCTCCAAGCTAAAGAGACCCAGCTCCCTCAGCTGCTCCTCAGAAGGGAGATGCTCCACTCCCTCCATCATCCTTGTGTCCCTGCACTGGACTCTTTCAAGCAACTCCCTGTCCTTCTTGAACTGAGGGGCCCAGAATTGAACACCCATTACTCTTGTGTTACCCATTTACTTCTTGTGGGGCACTGAGAACTACTTGTTCACTCTTCTCAGAACCAAAGTTCAACAGAAATATGCTACGGCAGTTAAGTGCTAGCTTAGGCAATGCATCAAAATTCTGTTTCCATTGCAATCAGTATTTCCACCGCAAACCAGGACCCACCAGACGTGCAAATGCTCTGAATTAGAACCATTTCGCAGAACTATTTGTGTAACAATTTCTACATCCGTGAGTGTGTTTGCATGTTCCAGCTTAAGCTCTTTCGTAGAATTTCTCCATACGAACACATCCTTCACAAGAAACTGTCAACACCTGCAAACATGTAGTTCCTGCTTCTGCAAGAGTACTGCCTACTTGCCATCATGATACTGGCAGGCCTCATTAGCATTACAAAAAGTACAAATCTTTTCAAAGCTTTTTTAGATCAATTCCATCTATCAAATTCCAGAACCTAATAATCCAGCTTCACTTTGTGTCCCTTAACATGCGGGGTGGGGGGGGTGCTGAAAAAGGCACTTGTCTACACAAGTGAATAATTTTAAGCTTGTTTACAGATGGCAGGTCTGCAAGTCACTATTAGCATCCATAGGCTCACTTCTGCACCAGACCATCACTGTCCACCTTTCTTCGGGATTGGTGGTTGTCAATTTTCCAAGCAATGTTTTTGAACAATTCAGCACGTTTTCCTCTCAGTGAGCTACAGTAATCCCAGGCAAGCTACATCTATAGAACGAGCACCTTTTTTAAAAGGAAAAAAAAAAAAAAGAAAAAAGAAAGGAAAAATGTATTTTAAAGTAAAACACACACTCGATTTTGAAAGAATCAAGTACATAAATGTTTTGCAGGGAGAAATCTCTAAAAGAAAATTTAAAATACAGGCATGTATTCTCTCATTCACAGCTTACAACCTAAGAAAAGAGCTGCAATTGCAGTTGTTTCCTTCTTGAAACAGACGCTTAAAGTAAATCAAGACAGAGGTCACATTTAAGTGTTCAGACAACATGACCAGGCATAATAAAACCAGTCATCACGCACTCTCAATAAAAGCTGTGCCCATACACCCAGTAATTGGTACAGGATATTGATCACAGGCTTCTAATTCAACGTTAGACTAAAATCCAGTTCTGGTACTGGTTTCTCTTCAAAGCATAGACCTGCTCATCCAGAAGAATAAAAGCAGGCACATCCTCTTAGCAACCACCTACTCACAGCAAGCATTCAGGTCACAAAATGGCTAGGAGCTCACACAGACCTGTAAGACCACTGACGGCAACAGCAGCCCTTACAGGACAAGAGTGTTCTCACTCCTTAGAGTTTTACTCAGTCCTAACAGCGAACAGTGAATGAGCACAGGGGAAATGGAAAAAAACAAAGCAGAACAAACAAAAAAAAGCACCAAACCAACCCAAATCCCCCACCCCCCCAAAAAAAAAACCCCACCTCACACTCTACCAGCTTAGGTCATAATGACTTCCTGTGCCACCCCAAACAAAAACTTAAATTATTTGTTTAGCCTTGAGAGGGAAAACCATTTATTCCTCCTGATTAGAGTAAAAGGTTAAGCTTCACTTGCCCAATTTAATAAGAAAGAAAATTTAAAATCTATCTTTAAGTTGGGGGAGGAGGGTGGTGGGCAAATAAACAAAACCTCAAGCTGAAACTAAAACTATTCAAATTTCAAGTTCACAGAAAAGCATCAGCTCTTCAGTAAATCACTGCAGCTTCTTTCACCATGTTTGCGCAATGTCAGCGCGCAGTGGAAGGTTTCTTAGAAAGCTCCACTATCGCAGTTCCCAGTACTGAATTCACACTGGAGCCTGTGGTAGTCACTGCAGCACGTGAAAGGCCACCCTTAGCCCAGCTCCAGGTTTCCGCTGCATCCACCTGCGGTTATGGCAAAATCCAATTCAAAATTCAGTAATACTTTAAATAAACTTTTCATTTTTTTACTGCTTGATTTTAATGGAAGTCACACACACATCCTGTGAAGGAACATATTCTGCAGCCCTTCGGTTTCACAGGCAGCACCCACCAGAAAAGCACTACGAACCAACATCTGCATGGGAAAACCAGTAAAGAATACTCTTACGTCTCTACAGTTTCAAACATGCTATTACTATTTTGTGCACAATTATCTATGACTGGTTCACATAAAAGGATGACTCCATACCAATATTACGGGCATTAAAAAAATCCCAGTTATATGCTGTAATGTCATTACTTCCTGTATTACAGACACTCCTCTCTGAAGAATGTGGATACATGGAAGAGTACAAAACATTTCTATTAAAACACCACTCAAACCAGCTGAACAATTGTTCCCAATGGATACCATGCTATGTCAGATGTACTAATTATTTCAGACCGAGGAACACGAACCGGTACGCAATT
This sequence comes from Mesitornis unicolor, assembly GCF_000695765.1. NCBI lineage: Eukaryota > Metazoa > Chordata > Aves > Mesitornithiformes > Mesitornithidae > Mesitornis > Mesitornis unicolor. Next base: position 17,932 of record NW_010194174.1, on the reverse strand, counting down.
CTATTGCGGAGAGGGGAAAACTAACACTCAAAGAAATACCGCAAAATGAAAATCTCCATATTCTGCAAACACTGTCAATAACACCTCCTGAGCCACTGGAACCCAGGGCCTGTATCCCCACATGTTACTGAACTACCCAAATCATCGTGGAAGAGTTTCATACAAATTGTTTTGCTTCTATATGCTGCCCACTGCTGTTCAGCACAAAGAAACAAGATGCAATCATCTGAGAAAATCAAACCATCTCTCTTGTGCTCAGCACAGGTTTGGACACACCTGATGGCCTCCTTGAGGACTGATGCTTAAGATCAGCTTTTCTGGAAATCCCTTGCTATAGACGAGTACAAGTTCCCACTAAGGCCCCATCAGATGCATACTGGTGGGCTGTCACCCAGACAAGGTGCGACACCGGGCAGGCAGCTCAGCAGTGTGGGCAGCACGGCCTGGTCCCACAGCGCCCTGAACTGAGCTCAGCACTCCCACAGCAGAGCACATCAGAGGTAAAATACAGACATCAAAAGAAGCAGAAGCCTATAATGAACCTGGGGGATACTCAGTCAAGGAACAGAGAAATTTGGGAGAGGTGAGGAAGCACAGGATAGGTGCTAGTCTCCACAACCCAGTCAGACGTTTCATTTCAGCAGCCTATTTTTAAGTCAAAACAGCAGGAAAATGAAAAGATCTCAAGCCTGTCTCTTTACCATAGAAAAGGCAAGTCACGCTGCCAGCAGCGGAACAGGATTCATGAAGACGTATGAGCAGTAGCAAACAACAGTACAACACGACGTAACCATCCATCTTTCCTGAAATGCGAGTAATCACCTAACACATGGTCAGACTTTGTACTTTCCAGGAGTGCGGTACATAAAAACTGTTCCTTCACTCACTTAAGATTTCCAGTTCTTCAAAAGAATAGCAAAATCTCAAAAATACCAGTCCCACTTCTGTCCCTAAAGTCAGATATCCTGCACTGTTCATAGCTACTGGTGATAACTCACAGCAAGGAAGGATGAGGAAGAAAGTATCTTAAAAGTATCACCTCCTAAAAACATTTATTTACCACCAGCTGTTAAAGCAGAAACATTTTGCATTTTCAATATTGTTAAAAAAATATATAACGGCACAAGTTCAGCTCCACGCAAGCAGCTGTTGGAGCAGAGGCACCGATACAACATCAGCTAATGGCATCAACAGCTGCCTAGAAGTGACAAAATTGAAATGCAACCACCTCCAGTGCTCACACACAATGTGATGAGTTACATCAGCGGTATTATGATCCACGTATGAAATTCTAACATAAAAGCTTGCTTTTTCTTTTAAGGATCAGATGCAGTCTTTGCTATGCTACAGCACAAAATTTAGTAGACTGAAATCTCATTTTAGAGCAACTAAATTCATGTGGCATTTGCTGTGAAGAAGGGCGGCACGTAAAACATTGGAAAGAGCAGCAATTGTAGGTTTTGCACAATACATAATACAAACTTACAAACATCGCAAAGTTCAAACACTGTGAGAACATGAAAACACTTCAAGCACTGAGGTGTCATTATACAGTCTCTCTACTATTTTGTCTCAAAGCACTTCTACAACGTTAACCCTCAACAACCTTGGCAACCACTGCATCCTTCTGCCAGTGGTCACAACAAAGTACAGAAGAATGACACAGCTTGCCAAAAAGATGAGCCAAACACGTAGAAGTCAGCTGTCCTGACTGTGCCTCCATGCTTTCCCAACAACACTGTGTTTCTTCCCTAAAACCCAAGCAGTGTCCCGGTTCATCAGTCCATTCCCAACCAAACAAACATTTGCCTTTCAGAAATATCAGCAATTAACAATATAATCTCTGGTAACACTTCGCCCATTCTCTCTAGCAACAGTGCATTAGAAGCTACAAACAGGCCAGAGAGAGTAAGAAAGTCTTGCTTCATATAACTTTATATAAAGAGAAGAAAACTGAAATCAGGTTCAGACCATGTATCAGTTCTACAGGCTTAATATATAAGCCAAGACTAAACCTACTGTTGAGCAAAGGCCAAAAAAACCCAATACTGATTTGCTGGGATGCATTATTAGACAATATAACCTGCCCATGAGTCACTCACCTGAAAGAAGTCTTGCCAAAGCTAGTCGTGGACCTGTAATTTGAAATTTAAAAGAAAACTTGAAAAATAGTCGGAAACTTAATCAAACACCAGATATAACAGGAAAGATTAGATGAAAGAAGTCTTGCCAAAGCTAGTCGTGGACCTGTAATTTGAAATTTAAAAGAAAACTTGAAAAATAGTGGAAACTTAATCGAACACCAGATATAACAGGCAAGATTAGAAATAAATTTAAACAGCTCAACACAAACAAGAAATCTGCATCTCTTTTAGCTGCCAATCAGTAATTTTCTAAGTTAGTCAGAAATCTTGTCTGTTATGTCACTAACTAACAGAAAAAGCTATGTTTCATACCAGAAAATAAGTTTTCAAGGTGGTTGCTTACACTCCTACAGAAAGCTTTTGTACCAAAGATTTTCCAATTACACGTTGAATGCCAGGTGTTCCACAGCACTCGACACATATTTCAATGCAGAGCTCTCCTAGCTTTTAAAGTTTTCTTTACAGCACACTAATTTCCACATTTTCTGCTATTTTCTCAGAACAGACATTTACAACAGGCATTATCCACAGGAAGGACCTCATGACAGATAAATAAAATACACGCGTGCACACACCCGGCTTTAATTTCCAGCCGGCTTCACATGTTCCATAAAACAAACACGTTTTCGCTGTTATAAAACAATCCAGGAAGCCCTTTCAGGTTTAATCATCTCGTGTTATCTTTCCGTGCAATTGAGAATGTTTTCGTTCTCGAGCCTGAGCGCTGGGAAGCCCCAGTGCATCCTTCCTGTGGCAGATGCACACTTGGTCAGGCTGCTGTCCTGGGCATTACTCTAACTGCAACCTGTATGTTCTACTTTATTTTAAGTCTTTCAGAGGTGCACTTGGACTAGGACACCTCCTGCTTGCATTTAAACTGGAGCTAATTTCTTATTAATCTTCCCCTTTTTTTATGCAAGAGATAAGGGGTAATTAGTTACTCAAAACAACTGTTTTATTTGAAAGAAAGGCAGAGAGGATCTATATCCAGTACCTGAGACTACTTTTCAACACAGTGAATCTCATTTTAGAGCTTCCAATATCGAGTCGAGACCGTAACAGGCACACGAAACAAAGTGTTGATGCAATACAAGTTCACCTTGCTAGTTCAGTTTTCTGAATGAATTTGATGAGTTGGCTCTGAAACAGCGGATCAAATTAAGCTACTGTCTGTCCGCATTAATTTTAACTTGGATCAGCTACCGTTTCTCCCCCTGCAACCAGAAAGATCGCATCCTCCAACTAATGCAGCAAAAGTATAGCTGCACAGATTCAGCACCAATTAATGTGGAACTGGGGCCTCAGTTGTCTGCCCACAAAACTAGAACACCTACTAATGTGTTTAATCATATTTTTTTAATATTAGCTCTGATATAATACATTTTCTGAAATGCTGGGATTACACACATCTCCTCAGAGGCAGAACAGCCAATTTCAGCCCTACCAGAAGCTGTCCTGTGAACAGGGCTGGGACCTCCATACCCTCACAGCTCTGAACCACACAGAGCTGTACCAGGTCACACCACCACGGGGGTAAGAGAAGCAGAAGGGGTGGAAACAGATCTCAGGAATGGGCAAACATCAGCAAGCTGTAAAATTTTCTCCCAAGTGACAGAAGCCAAATGCCCATGAGCCTCAGAAAAGCACCTCTGTAGTCTACAAGTTTTATTAACTCATCTAAACACTTCTACAAAGATAAGCTGGTGGGTGAATGGGAATGCTTTGATATTGTCTTCACAGGATTATTTATCCTCCCTCAATTCAAGACAGAGATATAAAAGGAATTCAGCCCAAAGAAATGCTACATCCAATAAAAGTGCCAGAGGCCCTGTCTCATGTAAATATAATAAATGTCTCCTGTAAAGCACTGGGTGAACATATCAAAGTTTTCAAAATCTAAATTTCAACCTTATATTTTCAGGACACTAAAGTTTGTAATTACAGGAACCAGTGGAAGAAGGAACACTAGAGAGTCAGAGCTCTTCCAAAGCAGAAATGTATTGCTGACAGAGAGAAGGTTCCTGTACTTACAAACCATGTGTTCCTAACTGTGATATATAAACCACTAGTGGTACAAAAACCTTCATGTCTTGGCAATTCACAATTTAAGAGGTATAGATAATGAGCCAGAGCCCTGAATTAAAGCCTACAAACTACAAGTCTCAATTCAGGAGAGTGCTTTGATACGATGAGCCAGAGCCCTGAATTAAAGCCTACAAAATACAAGTCTCTATTCAGGAGAGTGCTTTGATACAGAGATCAAACTCAGTGACTGCAATCACTGATTAGGAAAGTTCAGGTTCTTCTAGTTGCAATGGCTTAGAGATCAAACTCAGTGACTGCAATCACTGATTATGAAAGTTCAGGTTCTTCTAGTTGCAACGGCTTAATATCTCATTTTTAAAGAGAAATTCACCAGTCAGTGAAGTCTGATACATTAGGATATTCTTTCTGACAGCTAAGACTACGGATGCATGTTAGGTTTTAGCATTTACATGGCTAGCATAGACTTGAATCTATTTCGGTTTTAAGACAAATAAACGCCATTTTTCATTTGCTACGTTAATTGTTCTTGTCTGCTGAGCTTCATTTGTACGGAAATTGAAATTTGATTAAATGCGCAAACCGAGCATTTAATGGTATTTTAATTATAAGCTATGACTCTAACTGAAATGCATGTATTGGGAAAGATAACCTTGAGTACATGGTTTGATTTTGTACGTAAGCTTTTAATGAACAGCACAGTCTTTTGTGTCCCTCATGTGCACTTCGCTTGTTTTGGTCACATTTCTCAAGGTTGGATCTGGCAGATCACCTGGCACTGTTTTTATTTACAGACTGAAGGTAAACAAAGGACAAAAATACTTCCTGCTTTCTCAGTGTACGTCACTCATTGTCCCAAACCAGATGAACCAACCTGTAAGAGAATATTCTGTTCAGGTTTCAAGAGGCCATTACAGCTATCAAAAGCTGACTAAGCATTAACAAAAACTCTTAACTACAAGTGTTTAGGCCAGTAACTCTTCTTATTCAGATTTAAACTTGTCCAACATGTCTTTCTTACGTTTTATAATACTAAACCTACATACTTAAGACCTGTACCTACATGTTGCACTATTGTTTCATATTTTAACACATTTAAGAATAAATTTACTAAAATGGAAAAATACTTTTTCTTAAGTAAGTGTTTCTATATAACCCTGTTAAACTATATGAGTGTGACCAGAGCCCAGCATCTTCAGCAAGAAACCTAACCCCCTAAGTCCTTAGCTTCTGGAGATTTTGCTCAACACCAACGCCCAACAAATGTCTGCAAACAAGTTTTGGAAACAAAACAACAACAAAAGATACACCACACTCATCACCATCATCACATAAACACATACAGCTCCACATCCAAATATGTACACTCGAGAGGAAGCATAATGCAACCAATACTTCTCTAGACTGGTATTTACTGAAGTAACAGGAACTCTGAAATATTCTTGACGTTCCCAACACAACAATACCACCATGGTTTTCTTCATTTAATCCTCAGCAGTCACGTGAAAAAACAGTCCTTAAGCTAGTCCTCTGCACTTGAACAGCAGTTTTCCTAACTTGGACTCCTCTCAAATCCACAGGTGAGGTTCAGAGGAGCAGGTACTGTACCACCCACAACCGCTGATGAGGTGCCAGGTTGTGAGGAGCCAGGCAGCCCTGACAGCCTCAGCTCGCGAGGCCACGAGTCTGCACTGGACAGCTTTCAGTCACAGAGGAGCAAGACTACGAACTGTGCTTGAGGATGCTCTGACACAGCCTTTAAACGGGTTTTCTTGTTTTTAACTTGTCTTTGAGGCATCACCAATGGTACACAAAAGCTCTGCTCTCAGGCAACTGAAGTCATACCTAAATGGCATTTTCCTTTGGCTCCAGATCTCAGAGAGATTTTCACTTATCCATGCATCTCCCAGCAGGTTTCTTTATGTCACTTGGTAAATCTTACGTCCATTACATGTTTTTAAATTCATCTATACCCACCCACCGCTGCATTTGGTGCAGCAGAGCAAGTACATGCAGTATTTTGTAACAAAGCCACAGCAGGAGAAAAAGAGACTTCAATCACACCATCTTATTTTCAGAGCAGAAAACTATTAGTGAAGCTCACAAGTCACCATCAAATAATTACCCATTCCATAGATGAAGTCTATTACTTAAACTTTCTCAATAAAACTGGTTCTGTTAACTGTTCTTCAAATTAAAAGACTATAAATGAATTTAAACTAAATTAAAATTAAAAACCCACAGAACAACAGAGCACTGCATTTTCATGTTCATGTTTCACAGAACATACAATGCTCAGCCGTTCATCTGTGCTACTGAAAATGTGCCTAAGCACGATCCTTAGGTCCCACAGCTTTGGTTTGTCGTGGCCTGAGTGCGTGCAGGAAGCTATGAAACCAGAGTGTCACACAGCACAGAGCCCAGGGGGAAAAAAAGGACAATGCACAGAGCCAAACACAACACACACCCATTCTCAACTCCAGCTCCTCAAAATTAGAGATTATGGAGTCGTAATCCCACTTTGAAGGAACGCATCAGTTCCAAAATTAAACAAATACATCATAGAGGCATCTGCATTTTCTGCATGACCTCAGCATGCAGTTTCATGAAGCAATTAAAATTGTGACAGCACTCCAGCTGAAAACTGTACATCCTTAATACCTCTAATGAATATTCTGTATTACTCAGTGTTCTGTCATAGTAAATTATGCTAGATGACCCTAACATCTATCAAAAGATTTTACAGCAAGGGAAGGAACGCCGGCTGCCTCCTTCCCTTCATCCCTTCATGTTGACATTATATGGACACCCCGCACGAGCTTGGAACTGACCCAGTTTCTCCTTGCTCACAAGTGTCACTCACAGCAATTCATTGTCTGCTCTGTCTGGAGGGCAGACTCGATGCCAGTAAGGAGAGAAAAGAAAAAAAATCAAAACAAAACGAAACGCTAAGGCTGTGCAAGAGACCAGGGATTGAGCCAAGGCACCAACAACAGAGCTTCTGCAATGGGAACCCTGGCTATGATTTCTTAAGACTTAGAAAATACAGACTTAGTGCTTTATGAATGTGGACACTTATTCCTAAAACTGAAATAGAAAAAAAAATATTTCCCAATTCCCCAGTACTACTAAAACCAAACAGAAAACAAAACTTGCTACTTGAATTAAGCCGAAAGAACACTGTGCATTAGGCAATGCAGCACTCCAGACTGAAAAACAGTTTCTTTTCATAGCAGAGAGGATTTTTCCCCCCAAAGAACCCATTATATGATAGTAAGTAAATAGGCAGAAGGGAAAAGCAAAGCAGCACTGGCACAAAGAGCACTCAGTGCAAACAGAGCCAAAGCTATGGGTACTCGAAAGCCCTTGAATATGGCTCGACAATAAAGCCTGCAGTTCCACTGTATTAACATCTTTGTCCAGGACTTCAGATATTTTGTACAATCTTAGGTGGGGCTTAAGCGTTTTTCGTATAACAGTGACAAATGATCAAAAACTGCAGCACCAAGTTTTTGACACTTTCCCTAAAGAAAACCCAACCAAAAAGTGCATCAGTGAAAGAGCCACTTACACCTTCACAATTAAAATTCACTAACCAACTTCAATCAAGCTTGAGAATGAAGCCAAGATCAGAAAAATAGCGTGTAGTGCACGTTTTGGAAAGCCTAGAGCCAGCACAAGGGAAGGAAACGATGATCACCTCGAACTTCAGAGGGCAGGAGACCCCCACGCAGTTTGGAGCGCTCAGCAGCTGTCAGCACATCTGCACATGGTGCTGTCACTGCATCGGGGTGGCTTCCCAGCTGGCAGGGAAGTGGTGAGCTGGGGTAACTGAACCCTTGCACAAGATCCTGCAGGACCCTCAGCTTCCTCATGCCCGAGGATGTACTGTGGACAGAGGGGATGTGGGGAAGACATGGCCTTAATAAATCAGTGGTGTCAGGCAAGGGGAGGCACCAGAGGGAGTATAGGGACATACAAGACAAGCCCAGTGGAGTCCAGATTTCATTAAACCCCACTGTTTATGAAACATGCTTGTGGATGTTATGAAAATAGCACTGCTCCTCACACAGAATTTAAATGCAGTCACGCACACAATATATTAATTCTCCCAACAAATGTGGCAACAGAAAAAGACATCCATTAAGAACAACATCAGTAGTGAAATACTTAGCAGGTCATCAATTCTGTCCAGAAAAGAGCACCATCACAAACCATACTTTCTCCCTTGCAATCCCTATAGCCAGGTCAGGACAGACAGATCATCCCACATACACCACCAATATTTAAACTGACAGGACTATCTGGGTACCTCAGAGTAGCTACTTCCAGGTTCCACTTCCAATCCTCATCTCAAACCTTCACCTTCTTCTAAACACATCTTTTACGACAAGTTCCTCTGTCTTCACAAGTTTTCAGCATTACCTGCACCTCTTTCCTCCCAGGAGGCATCAGCACCAGTCCTTCATCGACACAATCTCCATTTCAGACTCACCTCTGTAGTTCAGGAGTACAAACGGCCAACAGCCCTAGATGGACTGGTCTGGTAATTGGAAGTATTTGAATACCAGGAGCATTTCTCTTTTTCAGTTTCTGTCTAAGCACAAGCTACTTATTGGAGAGCCTCTAAAAAGCAATCTAGAGAAACTACCAATAAAGGCAATCCAGAAAGTGCTTCTCTATCTTTTTACCTGACAGATGTCTACCCAAAACTATCAAAAAAAAAAAAAAATCTAAGTGTGTTGGATGAGTTCCTCTCCTCCTCCAACCAGCTATATTCTCAGGATTAGAAAAGTACACATCTTATCAAGCCAGCCTGGACCAGCATTTGTTCCTACGTGAAACACAGTTTTCACTTAAAAAAGGTCCCCAGGAAAAGAGCCTGCATTCCCTTTGACCAAATAAACTGTGGGAGTTAAAAGAAAAAAAAAACCCACCACACAACCAACAACAAATACTCTACAGAGATCAGAGTTTTCCACAGAGGCGGGAAAAAAAAATAAATCCAATGTTTTACATGAACTGTATTAGTACTTTCTTTAGATCAAGTTTCAACAAGACGAGTATTCAGATGAAACACGATAACAGCAATTCAAGAACTGTCAGCTAATTTGTAGCTACCATTAGACTGAAAGTAGGAATTGCCAGATTTCAGCAGTATTGGCTAGCAAGCCCATTTACTTTCAACAAGACAATACATGTTCCCACTTTGCAGGAAAACACAAAGGTTAATATCTCATCTTTTTAATCTTTTTTCGGTATAGGATTCAACAGTACTTAAGCATATCCTTAAACTTTCAGCAAATGAGCAATCCAAACAGATTTAATGAAATACATAATTCAAAGCCAAGTATGTATTTAGAATACCTTGCTGAATTAAAACATGAGGAACTGCAATAGTGTTTAATGTCAAGCAAACAGGTGACAAAATCCTACCAATTACACCAGATATTTTTAACCACTCCACTCTCCAAAAACAAATGCCATTTCTTAATTTCAAAACCAAATGAACATGGAAGAAGCTCTCTACAGGGCTCTAAGGACACTCACGGTCTTAAACAAGAATCTAGCAATTCAGGGAGACAGGAAGCCACACTAAAAAAAACTTCTGCTCCCGTTTCATTTTTTTTTCTTCACAACTTGTACAAGACTTGATGACCAAGCACCCAGAACACTTAAAGGCAAAAATTCAATATACAGAAATACTCTGACCTCGAGTATGGAAAACCTGTTCTAACCCTTACACAGTAGCTGGTGCAATGGTTGTTGTGTACTGGAGCAAATGGCTCGTGCTTTGAATTGCATTCCCCAGCTCAACTGAAGCCGAACGCGGCAGGAATGAAGCCAATGTTAGTCACTGCTGCACTTGTCCACACTGTGTGAGACACTGTGCTTTCTTCTTGCACACTAAAACAAATAGCTGAACAGAAATTTCATATATGAAAATCCTATGTTTAACAGTTTTATTCGAAGTCAGCAAATAAAAGTCCAACCCATTTATAAAAAGCCACTTAACCCTTCAAGAGTAGTTTTCTCACTCCCCCCACCTTGTAACAACTCAAGTACTGCTGGCACTCGTCAGCCAGCTTCTGTCATGCACGTGGGTCAGGTACTATACCACAAAACTTTATTTTTGCCTTTTTTTAGCTATCACACCAATAGAAAAATTACATTTGACTCCATTATTGCTCAGAAAGACACAACTGAGCACCCATATACTACAGCATTGTTGGACCATCTCTCTCCAGTCTGCTGGGAGAGGAAGGCAATGCTTCTGATTAAGCCACATGAAGATTTTTTCATAAAGATTTTTCCAAGATCTCGTTAACAGAGTACATTTGTGTTACTGTATTTTAATCAGTGAAGAGTAATTTAAGCATAGCAAATTATTTCACAAAACCAACAGAGAAAACACAAATGCAGTTTTGCACATCCCCAGATCAAAAGAAGTTGTAACATGTTTTAGATGTTTAGTGTATACATACAGAAGGCAAAATGTGGCTTGGGCACCAACTAAAACTGAGCAGGTGTCAGAAGAAAACATAACTTGTTTTCTTTTAAAGTGTATAAAAGAAAACATGTCACATGTCATAAGGAATCTGCTTAAATTACTAAAGAAATATTAGCACAAAGCATACTAATACTGAAGGATAACACTAACTCAGTTTAATGTAAACTGCTTCCAACTCACACAAAGGCGATGTTCGACACCTGCCCTTGCATCACCCCATCAATCTTCCCACAGAGACAGGAGGGCAGAGCTGGGCTGGGAGAGCCACAGGTCAGGCTGGGGCTGACCTCCCTCCCTGCAGATCTGAGGGCTGCGCTCACCCACTTCAAACCTCAGCTGCTGCAGGACTGCCCACTTTGGAATGCACATTTCAGTGCCAAAACACAAATCATTGAGGCCTCAGCATTTCAAAGTGACACCTAAAGCTCCCCTCAAGAAAACACAGTTCAGCCAGCCCTGAACACCCAGCACTGTTCTACCAGAAACAGTACTTAATCCCATTTTTCTACTAGCTTTGGTTCTCAAATAATTTCACTGGGTACCCCATGTAACTGGTCTTATAGTGGGAAAAGTACAAGGAAGCACAGCAGAGGAGGTATATGAAAGAGAAGAGAACACAGGGAAAAAAGTTACAACACAAATGAAAACATGACAAAAGAAAATCAGCAATTTAAAGGACAAAAGAGCAGGGAATGGCACAAGAGCAGCCACCAAAAGCTCATTCTACATTGCCACACACTGAGCTGGCTGACCATTGTCAAGCACAAATCAATAAACAGAACAGAAGCTAAGTATAATGGCTACATCAACCAATTTTAATTTTAATTAACTAGGAAGTTGAACATTATTTTGCTTAGTTATAGCTAATGGGGCAACTGTTAATTTCCATTAAACTTAAAATTGTATTTGCAAGTAATCCAAATGGTAGGCATCAAATACTAATAATAACTTCCTTAGGCGTTCCATGTAGCAAATATGATTAAAATGTTGTTCATCAAACCCAGAATTAGCAGGCTGACCCTCTAATACAAACACAAAATTAGAAGTTTCACAGGAAACCACAAGATGCCAGAGGATTTCACAGTTTGGGGAATGTGGATTACAGGTCAATCCTGAACTCACATTTTTAAGCAACTCGGTTGCTGGAGTTCCGTTACAGCTCATCAATGACCGCACCAAACAATCTGGGATTTCTCCTCAACTCAACAGGTTCTGTAGAAAACCACAACTGGAGGTACAGCACAAAGGGGTGAGTCTGCCATGCAAGGATCTTGAATGGTGCACAAACCCTTTCCGAGAGCAGAAAGTCAGGAAGGAATGGGCACTGCTGGTACCCACTACACTTACTGCTGCTGCAGAGCTGGTGGGTCCTGGCACCCAAATGGTCTTGGGAAATTGTCAATCTGTTCTTTAAAGCTGTAGCATAAGAGAGACACATGCATGACACCGTATTTAGACAGAAATAATAAGATGAAACTGCAGAACGAGGAACTGACCAGCAACTAGACTTAGCAAAAGAATCTGGTGTTTGGAGTCTCTGTCACAGGAAATCATTAAAAATGTGCTAGACAAATATCCTTCAGGAATTGCCTGGGTTTACCAGATTTTGTTATGGGACAGGAAGACAGACAACCCAATCTTTTAGTACTCCTTCTAGCCATAACTTTCTATCAAGTCTACACAGAACAAAAGATTAGCAATCCTTTTCCCATCACAGGTTAGCCCTTGAGATCACACAGGCAAAAATCAGCAGAGCCTCTCATCAAGCCTGCCTTTAGCTGTGAGCTGTTTGTTTTCTATCTCAAGGACTTCCTTGTTCAGGCTATCAAGTGCAAGAACCCTTCACACACTTATTTCATTTTAAAATACAAAACAAACTCAGGCACCCACATTAAACCCCGAAGGGCAGGGGCAGTGATGCCACTGAGCTCTCTCCAGGTTTTGCTCTGACCACATGTCAGGTACCAGATGTTTGGAGGGGGGTACGCTGGCTCTGCTGCAGTACAATGCATGTAAGTGCAACAGGAAGTTCTGCTAATCGTGAAAGAAGTTATCTATATGTATGCCATAGGATGAAAGGAGACCTTATAAAAGTTGCAAGAAATCACCATGTTAAAACCCAGGGACCCAGGTGTTACTCACAGATGGACCACAGAGGTAGTTACTACTCTTGCATTACAATTCAACATCAAAACCAGCCCTAACAAAGCTAATTCTGGGGGACAGAATAATTCATTGAAGTCTTGGTCGGTTTTCTGACACTCACTGGGGGATTTTACATCTTTCATACTTAGTATCTAAAACTCTTCTCTCTTCAAGCTAGCTGCTCATCTCCCCCTAACTGAGAAAGCAGCAGCACTTCCACAGCCACCTCCTCCCGCTACAGAGAGGCAGCAGCAGTGCTCACTTCTCCATCACTTCTGCCATTCTGGCCAAATCTTCCTCTACTCCTAAAGGTACTGTGAGGACGCAGGAGTCGGGTGCTTGTAAACCTTCAAGTCTCTTTCAGTTTGGTTACTTCTCAGAACCAGAGCAATGCATGCAAACAGCCCTCTGCCTACTGAGTACTTTCTTTACTTTGTAGCCACAGCTAGCAGCAAATACAGTTGCAACTCAAAAAAATTGTCTTATAATTAACATGAGGAATTACCAGTCTTAAAGTATCAGACCTGCTAATAAGGTCTGATACCTGCTGCCTCGTGTCTCTGCTACACTGATAGCAGCCACAAGAAAGCGTTTTCAAATCTATCAGCCTTGCTTCACAGCACATAATAGCAGATCACAGGAACACCAGGAAGAGAGCAGACTAATATATAACAGCAGGAAGGGAAAAAAACCAACTAAAACCAGTAGATTAAGAAGTAAGGGGATGAGGGGGGAAACATAAGACAGCACAGCCCTACTTTCAGCAAAACGAACTGAGGAGGTGCGATGAAAAACTCTTCTGTCTCTCACATCTAGAAGCCCTCACTTGGGAATTCAGCTAAATACAAAGCCACGGACTGTAGTTAGCAAGGACACAGAACCAAATAAACATTACTCACCATACCTCTCACCAAGGTAGAGACAGTGAACAAAAAGCAAAATAAGGGCTTCTATTTGCTTACCAGTGAACTCCCTTTAGAGCAGAGGAACGCTGGGCCCAGGTCACATTTTATGACTGATATATTTGGGCCTCCTATTGAATTAACAGATGCAATTCAACTAGCCAAAACCAGATGCACTCAGTCACAGCACACAAGTGGATCACCTTGAAATGATGTTGATTGTGGCTTTGTTTAGACTTCAGCTCAGAGGAGCTCTGCCTTGCGTCCAAGACCTACAACTTTTGACTAAGTGCAAGAAAGAGTTGCCAATTTAAACACACTTGTCAACTGTATTGTGTCAAAAAAACAACACCCCCCAGTAAGAGCATAACCTCCAGCTGCACACAAGCAAGCACCAAAGCATACAAAAAGTTTAAGATAAAGTTGTGGGGCTTTTTAATTAGACCACTTGCGCTGGCAATTCTTTCTAAGCACTGCCGATTAGGTAAGTTGTGCAAAATTTTTAACAGAGAACTTGGGTAATGAAATTACTTCCTCTAGCTAGCTTTGAAGTGGAGGAAAAAAGCTGCGAGAACAAGAACTCAATTGGCTTTTAGCTGTCTGGCAAATGCTCTAATAAGAAAGCCCGATGACCTACATTCACAAGGCTCTGTACTAAACCACTATTACAAAATCCAATATAAAGCCTGACCATGTTTAAGTGTTTTCCATTAGCAAGCAGCAGTATCTTGTTAGAGAAATATGAAAACATGTTATTGTCTTTAGCGATGTTGATCTTAATTAATCCTCTAAACACTATTCTGAAACATGTCATCCCGATCATTCCAGACTGTTTAAGTTTCCAATATTACATAAAGACACTAAAACCTTTGCTTTTTGATTATGCAATGGGATGTTGGCAGAATCAAGAACTTCTTACTTATTCTCCAATAGCGCTGCAAAACTGACTTCATAGCAATTTACATCTCTGGTGCTCTTCAGACAACGAGCAGAAATGCAGCAGTGTTCAGAAACTCAGTCTAAATCCAAGCTAGAACCAGGACAGTTTACTGTGACTCGGTTAACACACCGCTGAAATATTTCCTCGCATGAAGACAACAGCTCCCAGCCAGCAAGTCAGATAACCTGAAACAGATGTTTTGAGTTGTCCTGGAAAAAATATTCTTAAGCCAAACCCTACTCTGGTAAATAAACCCATAAACAAGTGTCTGAACACCACGTACAATCAATTCAGTAAATGTCTGAAGAAAATATTAAGTTATTCCTTCACTGTACACCCATATAGTTGGAAAAGTCTGACACAGTCAGCTTCAATTCACACTGAAGCTTCCAAACACACAATGAGTAACACAACTCAAGGAGAAATGCCCTACTTTAAAAAATAAAAGAACTCTTTCAACAATGCATTATAAAGCTGCCAATTAGTCAAAACAAGCAGCTCATGGTCAAAAC